>NW_027556098.1:387429123-387581623 GCF_003287225.1 Phascolarctos cinereus
ACAGTAGCTTACATTGATAGAGCACTTTAATGTTTGCAAAGTGTCTTACCTAGAAAGGGTATTCCAAAAGTCTTCAAAGCCATTAGAGCTTAAAATGGCATTACACTCGGGAGATTTTATATCAATTTATTTGGTTCTCCAAACAATGCTGTGAAATAAGGACTATTACAAAATCCATTTTAGAAGTAAGCAAAGTCAAACTGAGAGAGGCAAAATTATTGGTCCTGTATCATACAGTTAAGTGTCTGAGGCAGGATTTGAATTCAGGTCTTTCTGACTCCAAGTCCAGCACTCAATGCACTGAGGTGGGGGTGTGGGGGAGGAAAGTAGTGAAAGGTGAGGAGGGGGGGTAGAAAGGAGTGAAAGGTGGGGAGAGGGAATAAAAGCTTCTGCAGGGGTTGGCCCTGAAGACAGGGATTCTACAAGGCAGACATGCATAGACAATTAGCCCAGTATGGATGAACTATAAAATGGGGGTAGCCAGGTATATGAAAGCTAGCAAGATAGGAAGGTCTTCAGGGCGGCTAGGTGGTGCAGTGGATAGAGCACTGGCCCTGGAGTCAGGAGGACCTGAGTTCAAATCCAGCCTCAGGCACATAATACTTCCTAGCTGTGTGACTTTGGGTAAGTCACTTAACCCCAATTGCCTCACTTAAAAAAAAAAGATAGGAAGGTCTGAATAGCAAAGAGTTCTAAATGACCATCAGAAGAGTATATATTTGATCCTAGAAATAATATAGAGCCATGGAGTTTATTCAAGGCAGGGGCACAGAATTGACATGGTCAGCTTTAGCAAGATCACCATGGCAGCTCTGTAAAGGATGAATTGGAATAAAAAAATATGTGAGGCAAGAATCTGTCTCTGTACTTTATACCTTGTGTGATATTAATAATCATTGATTGAACAAGGCTATGTCAGTTGTTATAGCTTTCAAGCCATCTTGACATGTGTGTGAGAGGTGCCCTGTTAGTCACAGAGCTGGAATGAGAACAAAGGAAGGGTGCTCATGAACTGGCTCCCCAGCACACTGGGTGGATGGTCAGTGGTGAACCTAGGAGGAGACATGGGCAAGAGTTTTCCAAAACACACCAGACCAGATGGGCTAGGAGCTGCCCCTTTGGAAGGAATGCCTTCCATCACTAAGCTCACCAGCCCAGTCAAGTTCTGGGGTCTCTTCTGTGCTTAGGGCAGAGCCTCGCATATCACACGCACCAAACACGTGCTTGTTAAATTGAATTTAATTGAATCAGGGACTGATAATGCACAAAAACACTGTTCTAACATCTAACCATGACTTAAGATGCCTGAGAGAAAAATATATCTCCTACCTTTTGAGAAAGAAATGGTAGACTACAGGTACAAAATGGGGTAAACATTTTCAGATATGCCCAATATTTTTAATTGTTTTGCTTAACTACTTAATTATTGCAAGGATGGGGTCTTTCCAATGTATATGGTCAAAGTATATGAATAAGCTCTTCTCAAAAGAAAGACAAAACTGCATACAAAGTAACAGCAATAATACTGTAAGGTGATTAGCTGTGAATGACTTAGCCATTCTCAGCAATACAATAATCCAAGACAACTCTGAAGGACTTATGATGAAAAATGCTCTCCATCCCCAGAGAAAGAACTGATGGTGTCTGAATACTGAATGAAGCACACTTTTTTTGCTTTCTTTATTTTTCTTGAGGTTTTTTTTTGTCTATGTTTTCTTTCACAACATGACTGTTACAGAAATGTTTTGTGTGACTACATATCTATTAACCCTAAAGTGCTTGCCTTCTCAATGAGGGAAGCTGTGGTAGAGGAGGAAGGGAGAGAATTTGGAACTCAAAATTTTAAAAATGAATGTTAAAAATTATATTCACATGTAACTGGGAAAAAATGAAATACTAAACAAAAAGAATTACAATCTATTAGTCACATGAAATATTGATCTACATTACTAGTAATAAGAAAAGTACAAATCAAAATGATTCTGAGGTTTCACCAAACATTCAGAAAATTGACAAAGATGATAAAAGAGGAAAATGATCTATGTTGAAAAAGGACAGGCAAAGTAATACCCTTGGTGAAACTGAATTGGCCCAACCATTTTGGAAAGCAATTTGGAATCGTGTTAATAAAGTGATTAAAATGACCTTAGCTTTTTAACCAGATATTCCACTGCTAGGCATATACCCCAAGGAGTACAAAGACAAAAAAGAAAGGTCCCATCTACACCAAAATATTCAGACCATCACTTTTTCAAATAGTAAAGAATTGGAAACAAAGAAGATGCCCAGTGACTGAGGAATAGCTAAATAAATTGTGGTACATGAATATAATGAAACATTAATGAACTGTAAGAAAATATAAATATGATTGATACAGAGAAATATAAAAGACAGATGTGAATAGATATCAAGTAAAGTAAGCAGAAGTTGGAAAACAACATACACAATAAATTTGTTGTTGTTGAGGCATTTTTCAGTCATGTTCAACTCTTCATGATCCCCTTCGGGGGTTTTTTTGGCAAAAATACTGGAGTGGTTTGCTGTTTCTTTCTCCAGCTCATTTTACAGATGAGGAAACTGAGGCAAACGGGGTTATGTGACTTACCTAGAATCACACAAGGAATAAGTGTCTGAGGACAGATTTGAACTGACAAACATGAGTCTTCACGACCTCAGGCCTGGTGCTCCATGCACAGTGCCACTTAGCTGCCACCCACACAATGAGTACAACAATGTAAATGGAAAGAAAGGGAAAAATTCTAAATTCTGTGGGATTATGATGATCCAGGTTGACCCTGAAGGAGAGAAGAGAAAAGGTATCTTCCTCCTTCCTTTGCAGAGATAAGGGGCTATGGATGTAGAACAAAGAATATACTATCAGACTTGGCTAATTTTTGCGCAATTGTTTTTTTTCTTCTTTTGGTTATCCTTCATTCAAGGGATGACTCTCTTGCTAGAGAATGGAGGAATCTATTTGAGAATGAAGGTGATATAAAAACAAAATATATGTATCCAAACATTTGTAAAAAGAAAGACAAGAGGGTAGAGGCAATTGGGAATTGAAAGTAATGTAAAATAAAAAGAGGAAAGATTAAATATTGCATTTTTTTCAAAAATGAAAAATTAATATAAAGCAGCTATTCTCAAATTTTTGGGTCAGGCCTCTTTTATATTCTTAAAAAATTACTAAATTATTAAAGATCCCCTAAAGAGTTTCAGTCTACATGGGTTATATTTATTAATATTTACTATATTCAAATTTATTAAAAAATTATTCAAAAGTATCTTGTTATTATGAATATATTTTTGACCTTGAAGATTCCCCAAAAGGTTCTCAGAAATCCCCAAGGATCCCCAGGCTACACTCTGAGAACAGCTGCTATTGAATATTTGACTAGATCTATATTAGCTCAGCAGATTTGGGTATAGAAACGGTTGACATTCTTGTGAAGCCATTCACCTTCATCATTTTATGTGAGAGCCTAACAACCCTATGAGCTAGATTCCAGATAAGGAAACCGAGGCTGAAGGAGGTGGTCTTGCCGTGGGTCATACAGCTAGTAAGCATAAGAGCTGGGGTCAGAATCCAGGTTTTGCTGGACATAAGTGCAGTATAATATCTACCATGCCCCCACTGCCTCTCAAATGACTGAGAGGTTTGGCTCATTCCAGAGTGAATTAACACAACTGCACAGAATCATAGGTTCAGAGCTGTAATAGTTCACACTGAAGAGATACAGTTGAACTCTGTATCAGTTCATACAAGTCTTCTGAGGTTTTTCTGATAGTTCCCTTCCATCATTTGTCACAGTGCAATAATATTGGCCGCAGTGTCAGAAAACCTGGGTTCAGATCATGCCTCTAACACTTATAACCATGTAAGGGGGTTAGTCAACTAACCTCTCTGAGCCTCATTTTCTTCATGAGGGCCTGGACTACATGACCTCTGGGATCCCTTTTAGCTCTAGAGCTGTGGCCTTACTTTATCCCTCATTTTACAGACCAAGAAACTAGCCTAAAGTGATGTAGATAGCATGCAACAGAGGTGGAAATCCTGGCCTTCCCAGCTCTAACTCCTGAATTTTATTAATTTTGCTACTGTGTCTCACCTATGATTTCAGAGTTCATCTGCACTGTAAGTAATTAGCACACCTGCAGAGCTCCTCAAATGGTGCAGACTCAGAAATCCCCTGCTCTGCCGCTGTCCAGCAGCAGGGAGTCTGAACAACCCAAGTCTTTCCATCATACCCAGTTTTGCTGCAGTGACATTGCAATGATACTGTGTTTGTGTTATGCTCTCCAGAGACACTGATACATTTCAGTGTTCAGTGCTGATCTTTCACAACGACCCAAGCTGCTGAGTATGGCTGACATCATCTATCTTCCCTAATTCAGGTTGGTCTCCACACAGCCCAAGCAGCCAGTTCTGATAAAAAGGTCTCAGGACAGCTGATCTAGCCAGATGCCCTACTGGAGTGTCATTTGCTGAAATTTTTCCCTTCTGGAGAGAAACACACAGATACCTTTTCGCACTGTTCAAATGGCAGGTAGCCTTTATCAGGGGAGGTGGGCCAATTTCCTAGGCACACCAGGGCTTCGGTTATTCAAACATACCTGTGTGACCTTGGGCAAGTCACTCAAATCCTCACCTGTTGTTTGGTTAATGATCTTTTTGTTAATCTCAAATTCCTAAAAAAGAAAAATCACTGACACATCACTTAACCTGCTTAGCTTCAGTTACCTCATCTATAAAATGATGAAGTTGGTCTACATATCCTCTGAGGTCCCATTCAGCTTTTCATCCATGATCCTATGAAAGATATAGTTTATTGAACGTAGGAGGTGGCACAGTGGATAAAGCACTGGGCCTGAAGTTAGGAAGACTTGAGTTCAAATCCAGCCTCAGGCATTTATTAGCAGTGTGACTTTGGGCAAATCACTTTTTAAAAAAAAAATCATTGTTTTACTCAGTTTCCCCATCTGTAAAATGGGGGAAATCATAGTACGTACCTCCCAGGATTCTCAGGAAGATCCAAGGCATCAATATTTGTAAAGGCCTTAGCACAGTACCTGGCACATAGTAGGTGCTCTATAAATGCTAGTGATTATTAGCATCATGATGATGATGATGATGATTTCAAGTTAACGTCGTAGATTTGGAATTGGAATAAACTTTATAAGTCAACTAGTCCAATGCCTTCATTTTACAGATAAGGACAGTAAGGTCTGAGAAGTTTAAGTGATCTACCCACCATCACAGAGGTAAGAAAGGGGTAGGGCCAAGATTTGAGATCTTTTCACTCCAATGCTAGTGGGAACTGGTAAACATGAGCTCCAGCTCCATTATGTCCCTGTATATGTAGAGAAGACAATTAAAGATTAAAACCATGTAAGAGAAAATAAATATAGCTATTCCAGAAACAGTAGCAGCAGGAAGAGGATAGAAAATCTTCAGGAGGCAGAATGACCAAAAGAGTCCACCTAGAAGTGACCACACTTTTTGTAAAGATAAAAATTTATCTGCTCTATTTGCAAACATACCTAGTCTTTTTTTTTCTTAAAGCGGCCTGGACTATGTCTGGAGGGACATAGTCCCTCTGGTGGTCTTCAAGAAAAGGCTAGATGACCACTTATCAAGGACATCATAGATAGAGTTTTTGTTCAGGCATTGACTTTGCTATATTGCCTTGGGGTCCCTCCCAACTCTGAGATTCTGACCAATGACATCATTGTCTCAACCCTATTTGACTAAACCAGAGGGCCTCCAGGGGGAGAATGGGATTGAAAAAAGAGATTATTCCAAGCCTGCAGTCCTCCTAAGAAATTCATCGGTTGGGGCAGCTAGGTGGTACAGTGGATAGAGCTCTGGTCTTGGAGTCAGAAGGACCTGAGTTCAAATCCAGTCTCAGACACATGACACTTACTAGCTGTGTGACCCTGGGCAAGTCACTTAACCCTGATTGCCTCACAAAAAAAAAAAAAAGGAAAGAAATTCATCTGTTGGCTCTAGACCTTGGGATATATTTGGCCCCTTCATTTCATCCTCTTTCCTTCTATTATAAGAGAATTTTATTGGAGAGGATGAGAATATTTGATCCTCTTTCCCCCTATTATACGAGAAGTTGATTGGAGAAGATGAGAGTAATTAGCCTGGAGAAGAGGAGGCTTAGAAAGGCCTTGATGGTTGTCATCAAGTGTTTGAAGAATGATCAGAAGAGGAATTACACATATTCTTCTTGTCTCCTCTGGGCAGAGCCAAGAACAATGGAAGTTGCTTTATATTAGGAAAATCTTCTTAACAGTTAGACCTATACAACCATGGAAAGGCTGCCTTAGCAAGTGAGTCCCCAGTCCTTGGAGCTATGCAAGCAAAGACTACATGACCACCTGTTGTGGATGTGTTGTGGAAGAAGTCTTTGTTCATGTATGTGTTCAACCAGATGGCTTGTGGTCATAGCATCGTGAAAATAGAATAGGAGGGGATCTTATAGTTCATCAAGGCCACCACTGCTCCATCCCCTTTTACAGGTGAAGAAAGTGAGGCCCACAGAGGTGAAATAGCTTGCCCAGGGTCACAAAGCTAATAGGTATCTGAGACAGGATTCGAACTCTTCTCTGAAAGCTCAATGTTTGATCTACTGCACCACACTGTGAAGTATGTTCCAGCTCTGAAGTCCTGCACATCTGTGATTCCTTCTGAAAAACAACAACAACAGAAGGCATTGGCAAGCCTCTCCTGCTGCTGGAGAGTTGGCAGAAAAGCTCCAGAATCCCTGCCAAGTCATTTCAGGATTTTCTTAAGAGGATACAGGAAAATAGAACCTTCATGAGCACAAAGCCTTTCCAAGTAAGCTCTGTAGCCACAAAGGAATTTTTATGAAGGCGAGCTGCCCCAGGACTAGGTGCCAAAAACAAACCCCCAAACCCAAATCATCATCTCTTCCTCATTTAAACAAAGACCTGAATGACAATAAGGAAGAAACCAGAGCCAGTGGACAACAGAACCCCTTCGGATTGTCTCGTTTTCCTGTTTACTCTATCAGGTCCTTGGTTGAAATCTTTGGTCTTAGGGGCAGCTAGGTGGCACAGTGGATAGAGCTCTGGCCTTGGAGTCAGGAGGACCTGAGTTCAAATCTGGCCTCAGACATATGACACTTACTAGCTGTGTGACCCTAGGCAAGTCACTTAACCCCGATTGCCTCACCAAAAAAAGCAAAAAAAAAAATCTTTGGTCTTGTAGCATTTCATATATAAATATATGTGTGTGTGCGTGTATACACACACACACATATATACATACACATATGTATACACACATATATATTAATTATATTATATTTTTATAATCCACCAAGACACGAAAATCCTAATCACTGAACAGGAAATAAAGGCCATTCAAATGGAACCAAGGGTGTGTCAAAAAAATAAAACCACAATGAAATCTGTTTGGAGGGAAGGCAAATGATAAGAATGGGAAAGGTCTTCCATGTGAGGCAGTAAAGGAGTCACAGGACCTGAGTGTGAATCCTAGCTCTGCCACTTAGCAGCTGGAGGACTTTGGACAAGTCAATTGCCCGTTCTGGAACTCAGTTTCCTCATCTGTAAAATGAAGGAGTTCAACCCAATAGACTCTAAGCTTCTTCCCAGTGCTAGATCTATGATCTTATGTTCTACCTCTTTCTAGATTATTTGAAAATAATTTCCACTGAGCCCAAGAGACCCCAACTTGTAAAGAACTGCCTTATTCCAATATATACCAATGAGCCCAAGAGAACATTACCTCTCTGATAATGCAAAGCATCAGACTTTGGGAGATTTAAGGTGAAAGGAAAGGTGGAAGCCAATAATTCAATTCAATTCAAAAGTATTTATAAAGTGCTTACAATAAATAAGGCATTATGCTAAAAGCTGGGGATACAAAAAAAAATTAAACATAAATAAATAATTTTTAAGTCTCTGTTCTCAAGAAACCTACATTCTGTTGGGGAAAGGGAGGTATCATGTAGGCAGATAATTAAATACCAGACATATACAAAGTAAATATAGGCTAATGAGAGAAGGGGAGCATTAATATGTGGATGAGTGAGCAAAGGAGTCTGTTAGAGGCTGCACTTGAGCTAAACCTAGTAGTTAACAATGAAATTCAGGAGGTAGAGGTGAGAAGGGTGTGATTTCTAGGCATGAGAGATCCAGCCTTTGCAAAGGCATCTGTGTAGGCAGGAGATCTAGTGTCCTGTATGGGAAAGCAGAGGTCACTTCAACTGGAATTCAAGAGTCCTTGGTTGTACTGACAATATTCAAAAGAGGCCTCTAGACAGAGTGTGGGAACCACATAGGAGAATGGGGAAAGGACTGAATTCCCCCTCCAATCCACTCTACAGACAAGTTTAACACATTCTATTTATACATATCACTATAGAATTCCTAAGGCACCTTCCACTTATAAATCTATAACCCTATGGCCTCCCCTGCTAGATTATAAATTCCATATACACAGTTAAATGAACTAAAAATGTTGCTGGGCACGGAAGTTTTGAGAGGCAGGAATATGATAAGCCTGTTATATGTTAAGTGTGACACTCCTGCTATGGCAACTCCCTCCACTGTAATTTACAATCGTAGTGCAGTGAAGGACCGAGAGATTGAGATTTGTCTTTGGCCACACAGCCAGGGGGTGTCAGAGGCAGGAGATGAACCCAGGTCTTTCTAACTCCAAGGCTGCTGCTGTAGCCACTATGCCACACTATTTCTTCACTCATCAAATTAGAGAACTTAAGTGAAAAGAATGATTAATATATGTGTCTCTACATGTATGTTGGGCAGCTAGGGGGCACCACAGTGCATACAGCTCTGGATCTGAAGTCAGGAAGACTCCATCTTTGTGAGTTCAAAACTAGCCTCAGACACTTACTTCCTAGCTGTGTGACCCTGGACAAGTCACTTAACCCTGTTTGCCTTAGTTTCCTCATCTGGAAAATGAACTGGAGAAGGAAATGGCAAACCACTCCAGTATCTGCCAACAAAACCCCAAATGGTGTCACGAAGAGTCAGACAAAACTGAAACACCTAAACAAAACTGAAACGCCTAAATATGTGTATATATGTATATATACATATATATTTATGGAGAGAGAGAGAGAGAGAGAGAGAGAGAGAGAGAGAGAGAGAGAGAGAGTGTCAGAACAGACAAAACCAGAAAACAACAATTTCAATAGACTGATTTCAGAGGAAGAAATAAGACAAGTCATTTAATAATCACCCTTAAAATTAGTTCATTTTTTCAATTAGTGTTCCATTAGTAGATTTATTCAAATCTTCAAAGTGCAAATCATCGTATACTACGTGTATTATTCATAAATACAGAAAATGTGACAGACTGCTGAATACCTTTTAGGAGGGAGATATGGTATTAATTTTAAAATCTAGCCAAGACAACAATACAAAAGAAAGTCACATCTCCATTTCCCTAATGAGCGCAAATGAATGACAATCACAATCCCAAAAGAGCTTGAGAGTTTTAAATATTGTACCGAATAACAAGATGAAATTGAATAGGGATCAGTTTAAAGTCTTAAACATGGGTTCAAAAACTCAGTTTCATCAATACCAACTAGAATATGAGGGGGCAGGATAATAGCACATCTGAAAATGCCCAGGGGCTGTTAGTGGACATGATCTCCTCTCTGAGGTTGCATTACTGTCATCTTGGTTTTACTTCCAACTGTATGAGCACTCCTCAATCTTTGTGGAACCATCACCCATAGCCTTCCCTTTTAACTGTAGGTCTACACCCAATGCTCTTTCTGGGGCTACTGATTCTTCTTTCTCAGTGACCTCATCAGCTCCTATGGGTTCGATCATCACCATCATCATCTCTATGCAGATGATTCCTCTATCTATCTACCTACCTACCTACCTATCTACCTATTTATCTATTGATATCAATATAGATATAGACCAGGTTACTCCAGAGTTCTTGTGCCATGACCAACTATCTAATTGGCACTGTGAATTGATGTCCTATAGGGTCTCAAATTCAATATGTCCAAAATAGAATTCATTAACTTCCCCCCAAACCTACACTTCTTCTAAACTTCTCTATTCCTATAGAGGATTTATTGTTTTTCAGTCATTCCAGTCATCTGCAACTCTTTATGACCCCATTTGGGGTTTTCTTGGCAGAGATACTGAAGTGGTTTGCCATTTTCTTCTCCAGCTCATTTTACAGATGAGGAAACTGAGGCAAATGGGTTAGGTGACTTGCCTAGGTTCACACAGCTAGGAAGTCTCTGAGGCGAGATTTGAACTCGGGAAGATGAGTCTTCCTGATTCCAAGCCCAGAATCATATCCACTGTGCCATCTAGCCACCCTCCTATAAAGGACACCATCACCTTTTTGATCACTCAGATATACAGAGGCATCATTAACTCACCACTCTCTATCGTTTGATGTATCCAATCAGTTACTAAGTCTCGTACATTCTACCTGCATGGTATTTCTTGTATCTATCCACTTCACTTCACTTATAACATAACCAGCCTAGCCAGACCCTCATCGTCACTCACCTAGGCTATTACAATAGCATCTTGATTGGGTTCCCTTTCTCCAGTCTGTCTGCTCTCCAATTTGCCTTACAAATGGGTAAGTGCCAAAATGATATTTCTAATGCACCAATCCGTCCATGCTACTCACTAGCTCAATAAATCTTGTTGCTCCCTGTTACCTCCAGGATCAAATGCAAGCTCGCACTTGGCTTCACAATTCCTTTATAACCTGACTTTGACCCAGTTTCTCCGGCTTACTATACATTATTCCTTTTCACAAGCCTTATGATCAAACAAGATAGTTCTTCCTGCTATTCCTCCCACACAATATTCTTTCTTGTTCAATATTGATCATTTCTTGCTGTCTCCCCTATTAGATCTGTGAGTTCCTTGAGAGCAGAGACTGTCTTTTGCCTCTTTTTGTATTCCCAGTGCTTTGCAAAGTGCCCAGCATATAGCAGGCACTTAAGAAATGTTTATTGTTTGATCAATTCTTCCGTCTCCATCTTTTTGGAATGCTCTCCCTCCTTCACTTTGCTTCTAAGAATCCCTAATTCCCTTCAAAGCTCAGCTCAGTAGTCACCTCCTATGAGAAGCCTTTCCAAATTCCCCAATGACTGGTGCCTTCCTAATAGAATGTAACCTCCTTGAGGCCGGGAACTTTCTCCTTTTTGTCTTTGCTTACCCAGTACCTAACAGCACCTGGTACACAGTAAACATTTCATAAATGCTCTTTGATTGATTGATTAGTAAACCTAAAGCACAATTTGAATCAATGGTGGGATAAGACAGCAAAGAAAGGGAACACAACCTTAGCCCGCGCTGAGAAAAGCCTGTTATCAAGATGATAGCAAGATGATAGGACCATTGTAGGCGGCCCCAGTCTGACCAGATCTGTAGTACTGTGTTCAGTTCTGAGAACCAAATTTTAGAAAGGCAGTGATCATCTGAGGAGAATCCAGAGAAGGGTAATAATAATAATAAACTTCATTTACAAAGCACTTAAAATTCTGCATCATGTTTCAAGTGCCACAGTTTTACAGGGGTCATTGTCACTAGGTGTGATATTGCGATCTGAAGATAAAGAAACTGAGGTTCAGGGAGATTTAAACAGTTTGTCCCATATTCATACCATTAGTAAGTGTCAGAGGTAGGATTTGAACCCAAGTTTTCCTAATGCCAGGAGCAGCTAGGGGGCACCATAGTGGATAGAACTCTGGAAGACTCATCTTCATGAATTCAAATCTGGCCTCAGACACTTAGCTGTGACCTTGGGCAAGTCACTTAACCCTGTCTGCCTCAGCTTTCTCATCTGTAACATGAGCTGGACCACTGGCCCTGAAGTTGGGAGGACCTGAGTTCAAATCCAGCCTCAGACACTTACTGTGTGACACTGAGCAAGTCACTTGCCTCAGAAAAGAAAAGAAAAAATAAAATAAATAAAATGGTCTAGAGAAGGAAATGGCAAACAAATCCAGTACCTTTGCCAAAAAAAAAAAAAAACAGCAACAAATGGGGCCATGGAGAGTCAGACATGACAGAAATGACTATACAGTGACTTCCTAATGCCAGGCCCAGGACCATCTACTACACCACACCGTCTTTCTCAAACAGGACAATGAAGCATCTCAAGTCTATGTCATATGAGGCCCAGTTGAAGGCACAGGGATTGTTTAGCCAGAAAAAAAGACTAAGGAGGGGACATGATTGCTGTGTTCAAGTATTTGAGGGCTATCTGGTGGAAAATGAATTAGACTTTCTGTTTGACCCCAGAGGACAGAATCAGTAGCAGCAGAGAGAAGGTACATAGAGGCTGATTTAGGTTCAAAGTCAGGAAAAACTTCCTGACAATGAGAGTTATCCCAAAGTCGAATGAGCTACCTGGGAGGGAGTGAGCTCCCTGTTTTTGGAGGACTCCAAGTAGAGGTTAAGTAAGCACTTGTCAGTTATGTTATACTGGGGATTCTTCTTTTGATATGGGTTGGACTAGAATTCTGAGATTCCGTGATTCTGAAATTATCAGCCAACGGAGTTCAGCCAAACACTCTAAACTGTTTAACATGACTTATTTATACCAGGTATATAAAGCAGGATTTATACCAGGTATACAAAGATGGTTCAGCAGCTGAAAAACAATGGAAATAATAAAATATGCTACACTAAAAAATTCATGTGATTATATCAATAGGTGCTGAAAATGCCTTGGATGAAATCCAACATCCAGTCATGGTGAAAATACTAACAAGAACAGGAGAGATGTTTTTCTCTCAAGAAAACCATTCCCCACACTCAGAATGCAATTCTTTTTCATCTTTTTCCTCCTAGAATTCTTATCCTTCTTCCTTCAAGGTTCAGCTCAGGAAAAAAAAAAAAAACTCTGCTAAGAAGCTTCCCCTGAAACCACCAGCATTCACATACATGTACACATGCATTAATATGTCTAATCCTCACATCAATAGTGTTAGCCTTGTTTGACAGACATGGAAACTGAGGTTCTATAAATGCCTATAGACACAGCATTAGTAAGTGGCGGGGACAGCATTCAAACCCAGGTCTCTCCAATTCTGCAATATCATAGGCCTCCATGGAAGCATTTAGGTTGCATCCCCTACTAAACTGTGAACTTCTTGAAGATTATTTTAGAAATATTCCTATCTATCTTGGCCCCTAGGATATTATAATGCTCATGGGAAGCACTAAAACATTTGTTTAATTCTTTAATTAGCCAGCATTACCTGCACTAAAAGTAATGAGTCTATGCCATATATTCATAACCATTTATTGTTCTTCGTTTTTCAGTCATGCCCAGCTCTCCATGTCCCCATGTGGGGTTTTCTTGGCAAAGATACTGGAATGGTTTGTCATTGTCTTCTCCAGCTCATTTTACATAGCAAGAAACCGAGGCAAACAGGGTGAAGTGACTTGCCCAGGGTCACAGAGCTGTTAAGTGTCTGAGACCATATTTGAATTCCCAAAGATGAGTCTTCCTTGATTCTAGGCCTGGCACTCTCTAGTTGCCCAAGCATTTATTCTGGATTAGGTGCTGTGGATGCAAAAACAAAAATAAGACACTGCCTGCCCTCAGGAAGATTATATTCTAGAGAGGATTTTCTCGATAAATGGGGTGAGGAAAGATGATGAAACCATCCCAAGCTGATGAAGCCTTCTCTATCAGAGTGATGATTTGAGAGAGACTCACAAACAACTCTTGGACCTTTCTTTCTTTCTAAAACTCTCACTCCCATATTCCTGGTTGCAACCAAATGGGTTGACTTGCTACTCTCCAAACTCCACGTGTCATCTCTCACCTCTACCTTTGCACGGGCCATTTCTCATGCCTGGAATTCACTCTCTTCCCTGTCTCCTAGAATCCCTGGCTTCTTTCAAGTCTCAACTCAAGTACGACCTATTTCTTGATGCTTTCCCTGATTCCATGACCTCCCACAGCTGTTAGTACCTTTCCCAGGACCCCACTCCAATTGCTTTGTATTTATATTATTTTGATTGACTTCTCTGAATACATGTTACTTATTCCAATAGAATATAAGCTCCCTGAGGGCAGGGACCATTTCGATTTTGTCCTTATATCCATAGCATCTCGAATATTGCTTGGTTTATAGTAGGTGCTTTAATAAATGTTAGTTAAGTTATATCAAAAGTGATTCCAATAAGGAATAAAATTTTTTCAAGCTAACAAGGTGGGTTCTTTACTGAAAATCTGAGAGATGACCACGGCCTACTTCCTGCTTTTTTTTTCTTTACAACCGAAAGAGGACAGAGAGAAGAGAAGATTAAGCACAGAGCCATGAAAAGCATTTTTTTCCTCCAGAACACATACAACATTAGCAACCAGCAGGAAAATAAAATTATCATAATACATTTGCTCCAAGCTCCACTGTTCTATCTTCTACTGCATTAAAAATGTGAATTTTGTCCAAATCAAGAAATAGCTCCAGAAAGCATAAAAAAGGGGAAAGATATTATAGCAAAATCAGTATTAGTAAGAGAGAAATTGCTACACTTGAGGCAATAAAAACCTTTGCAAAACCAAGGAAAAAAGATATGGGATTAAAATTATAATAAATTACTTTAGTTTTATCAGTCGGTAAATTGCTTGATATTAGTGTCACCAAGCCTCTATTTCCTTTCATGTACCAAGCACATTATAGCTTTGGCTCGAGCAAGAATCTGATTAGATCGGCATCGTTTTGACAGGGTTATCTTATTAACTCATCTTGTGGCTCATTATTTTAAACATGGTTCCACTTTCTCAGCCTCTTCCATGTTCTATCTCACTATCATTTACTATTTAGACTCACACCCCCAGTTCCTTGACCTAAAGGCAATCTATCCAATGGTCAGAAGGGAGCCAAGGGGTGCCTGGGAATTGTCAGAGCCTTAAGAAAACAGGGGGATTGCTTGGCTTGTTCAAAGGCCCATGCCAATTTTTCTGGGCACCATGTCCAGTGGCCAAGAAGGGTGTTGAGACTTCAGTGCCCTGCAAGAAATGTTTGGGACACACAACCACTCAATGTAAGGCCCTATGATCAGCACTGGAAGAGACTCAAAGACAAATATTAATAATACCTAGTCTTTATCCTCACTGACAGCCTAGTAGGGGACTATATATATCACATATACAAATAACATAATACAAATTAAGACATAAATTCAAGACAAGAATAAAGCTAGAGGTGACTTTCTGTGAGTTAAAGGGCCTCCAATTCAGGCATAGACAAAGGCCAGCATAAGTATTGGGAAGCAGGTGTGCTCAAATTGAGATAAGGATCCCAGATTTAAAGCTAAAATGGACCTCAATGGCCATCTAGTCCAACCCCTTCCCCTGCCCCTCCACTGTTAAGATGAGGAAACTGAGTGACGTGGCACTGGGTCACACAACTGGTAAGTAACTGTTAAGAGGCAGGATTTGAACCTGGCTCCTCCTGGCTCTAAGCCCAGTGCTATATTCACATTACCTCCCCAAGGGAATGACTCATTCTATTTTGGTTAGAGTGGGCAAAGGGGAGAAGTATAAAATAAGTCTGGAAGGTATGTTGAAGCCAGTGGTGGAGGGTCATAAATGCCAGGACAAGAGCCACAGTGACATAGCCATCCTTGAAGTCAGGAAGACCTGAGTTCAAGTCCTTCCTCAGAGACACACACATACACACACACACACACACACACACACACACACACACACACACACACACAGAGGCTCTCTGATTCCAAGCAAATGATCCGGTTCCGTTTGTGAATTCTCAAATTCCTTTAGATAATTATGATCCTTTACCATTCTATCTTTCTCAATGCCTTACAACCCCTAAATCTGTTCTTCTCTGGTGCCTCCATTCCCTTCATCCCTCAGTTCTTTCCTAGACCATCACCCTATCACTGCCTTCTGCCTTCTTGCTCATTTTCAGTTGAGGCTCTTGTTCCATGCCTTACATTTGTATACAAGGGATGTCCTTAAAAATGCTTGATGAATTGGAGATCAAAGTGCAAAAGATCTTAATATGATAAAAAAAAAAAAGTCTGTCTCAGGCTCATTACAAGGTCTAAGACATCATAATGCAGAAAATTACTCGATGAGTAATGCTACAGAGACTATCCTATGAGTTACTGGAAGGTAGCAAAACACCCTAAAAATAAGACGGTATCCTCCCATCAATGCCTTGGTGAACCAATCCAATTCTATACTACCATCCCCTCTTAATCTCTTGCCCCTTTATCATTTATCAATCATACCTTGCCAAATCTCAATCCAACATTACTCTCCCCACGTATTTCCTTTGCTCCTGTTCACTTATAGAACTGGAAAACTCACTGACCTGTGTTGATTGGGTCCACTATAAATTTATGCTATCAAATCTCAACTGGGTGCTCACTGATACAAGGCAATTCTACTTCTCCCTAAACAATTCAATATCCAGTTCTCCACTGTGGTTGTTTGAAAAATTCTTATATGTCATCAAGCTTCCCACAGTGCCTCTCTCAGCTAAGAACTTTGCTTCAATTTTCACCCAAAAAAATTGAGGCCATTCACCAAAAGCTCCCTTTTCTTCTCTTCATCTCTTAATTCCAACATCCTTCCCCTTCACTCCTCCTTCATGCCATCTCAGATGAAAAGGAGAAGGACAAGGGCTTGCCAAGGTAAACCTTCTACATGTGCCCTTGATCCAAAACACTCCCATCTTTTCCAGAAGATTGCCCCAACTATCATCCCTACTCTCTCCTGTCTTCAATCTCTTCCTATCTATTAGCTCCTTCCCTGTTGCCTACAAACTTGCCCATGTCTCTCCATCCTTAAAAACTTTCTCTCGAATCAACCATTCATGCTAGTTATTACAACTTTTCTCTTTCTCTTGGCTAAACTCCTTGAAAACTTCATCTGCTCTTCTTTTCCTCTCACTTCCTCCTAAATCCATTGCAATCCGGCTTTCAACTTTATCATTCAAGTGAAACTGCTCTCTCTAAAATTATTAATGACCTGTCAATTGCCAAATCTAATGACATTTTCTTAATCCTCAACCTTCTTGACCTCTCTTTCACATTTGGTACAACTGATGCTCTTCTCCCAGATACTTCTGACCTTCTCCTCCTAAGTATATGACCATTTTTTTCAATCTTCTTTCCTAAATCCTCACCCATGTCACTTCCTTAAGATTCTGTCCTGGGCCCTCAAATAAGTACATTTAGGCAAAGCACTTTGCAAACCTTAAAGGGCCATATAAATACTAGTTCTCCTCAATCCTGGTGGCCTGTTTCCAGAGGCTCAGTCTCTCATTTCTGCTTCTGCTCCTATCCTACAGTAAAATTCCAAGGAAATCACTCAAACAAAGCTTACATATGGTCCTTATCTAGGTCTTCCCAAACATAGGTAGCAGTATTACCACCTTAACATAAACACTCAATGTACAATCTGGATATTTTGTATGGGACAGCTTTTATTTCATCCACTGCAGAAAATGAATAAAATGAAAAGGGTTCACAGGTGACTGAGCGAATACTGGAAACATAAAACATTTCAATAGCCCATTATACCAATTATACTTCCACTGTCTAAAGACACTTTACACCACACAAATACTCTTCATTCACCTTGAACCTGTTCCCTCTCTCACTGACATGTGCTTCTGCTGTAAGCTACCCCTGCTGCTCCCTTAATAATATGTTTTAGAATTTTGCCCAGAGTTAATGTCAAGCTCATCAGCCTATAGTTTGAAGACTCTGCTCTCTTTTTTTTAAATTACAGCAACATTTGCCCTCTCCATTCCTATAATACTCTCCTATTCTCTGTGACCTTTCAAAGATCACCGCCAACAGCTCAGCAGTCACATCTTCTGGTACTGCCATTTTTCATCCTGCTCTTTTACTAAGTCACCTACTCCACAGTTCTGAGGAAAGGGCTTTGAAAATCTTAAACATTATACAAACATGAACTATTCTTGATTAGGAAGAAGCTGCAAATTCTCCTCTCTGCCAGAGCTGGCACATACACAGGGAGCAGCTGGCTCTTCCCTCTCTTGCTTCCTCCCTCATTTTTGGAAGGTCTTTTGTGAAAAAAAAAACTCAGAATAATTTGAAAAACCTGGCCCAGATGCCCTGGAAAAAGATGTGTGATAGCAAGGGAAGGGAAGAAAACATAGGATCATCTCTCCAAACCACAAGTACAGATGCAAGTAGGAGACATAACACCAAGGTGCTGGTAAAAAGAGAAGGCTGAAATCACCACAAGCCAGTATAGAGTAGAAAACAAATATTTGTTTCATCAGTTCAAGAAAGGAATGTTGTTATAGTCCCTTGAGAGACTATTTGTATAAGAGGTGCTATCTCTTACTCTCATCACATGACCAGTCAGCCCATCTCTATCATACATTTTCCCATGGAAGTCATGAAAGCTGAGCATATAAAAAATTTTTCAGGAGAATGGAAGCACTCTGGCCTGGATTTGGAACTAAAAATACATTTAGGGGGCTGCTAGGTGGCACAGTGGATAGAGAACCAGTCCTGAAGTCAGGAGGACCTGAGTTCAAATCCAGCCTCAGACCAAACACTTGACCCATACTAGCTGTGTGACCCCAGGCAGGTCACTTAACCCAAATTGCCTCACAAAAATAGATAGATAGATAGATAGATAGATAGATAGATAGATAGATAGATAAAATAAAATAATATAAAAATACATTTAGCCAATGACAACGGCTCTAGTGTGGTATCTCCATGTGAAGCAACTGCTAGAGAGCTAGTCCCCTGAAGAAGGTAACAAGCACCATCTGCTGGAGAGTAGTAGAACTGTGGAACTAAGCAGAGAAGCTTAACTACAGGAAGTAGTTGGTAATAGTAGTTTCCACTATGGTGGAAAGCAACGCCAGGAACTGGGCTGGGTAGAGTTAAAGAGGGCAGTAAGTGAGGCTGGTGAAAAGGAACCACCACCTACTGGGACCTTAAAATAGCTATATGAGGTAACTGTTGGACTCCCTGTGAAAGCTACCCGTGAGAGAGCAAGATGGCAGAAATGAAGAAACCACAGAAATGAGCACTGGTATATAGGAGAAAACTTAGACCTACATGTTCTCTGGGGACCCACCTTAGGCAGTACTATATGTCATGGGGACCATAGAGAAAGGTCTCAGGAGAGAGAGAGAATGGAGGATCATCCACAAAAAGTAGATATAAGTCCTTTCTATATCCACAGATAAACAAAACTGTTTCATATTTTAAACCTTGTCCCAAGTGCTTATAAGGGGTACTGGTGGCTACTCTTAGGGGAATGTCAGATGTTAATGTTCCTGGGTTCCACCTGGGTGGGGACAATGATCCAAAGAAGCGCAAAGTTCCCTCCCCCCAAAAATATGGGCTTTTGGATATCAGAAAGCAGCCTCTGACATGAGGGTGATATTAATATGATTTCCACAAAATGATTCAATAAACAAAAGATCAAAACTTATTTTTCACTATTGTGTAAACTTACTTCCTACCCTCAGACTCCTAGAAACTGTCCCAGTAGAATATAAGTGACTTGAGGTGAGAGATTCTTTGTTTCATTTTTGACTTTGCATCCCCAGCCCCTAGGACAAGTCAAATATTTATTTGGCTGTTCCCTTCAGTGGTGCATATTACAGCATATCCATGCCTGCCCACCTTGTGCAACTTTCATCCATGTCCCCCCATAAATTTGCCACAGAAAGTTCACCCACCGTGCTACAGAATGTCTTCACTTTCTCCTGACATCCCACCAACCCCAGGGAAGTACTCTGGCTTCCCACCTCTCATCCTTCATCTTCAGTACATGACAAGGCATCTCTTTCCCTCCTATACTTTCCTGATGACACCTTGAATTCCAATGCTTCAAAGTTCCTATTGGTTCCCACTTACCATTTGCTCTCCCTTGCCTTCTGCCTTCTTACTTATTTTCAGCTGAGACTCTTGTTCCAGGTCTTACAGTTATATACAAGGGATGTCCTTAAAAATGCTTGATGAATTGGAGGTCAAAGTGCAATAGATCTTCATATGATAAAAAAAAAATGGCTGTCTCTGGCTCATTACAAGGTCTAAGACATCATAATGGAGAAAATTACTCGATGAGTGATGCTACAAAGACTATCCTATGAGTTATTGGAAAGGTAGTGAAGCACCCTAAAAATAAATAAAGCCCTTCTTTCTCCCCGCCATGGGAGGTGACAGTGTGGGGCAGTGAACAGAGTATTGACTTAGCAATCAAAGAGCCTGGGTTCAGCATCCTACCCCTGCTACTTTTTACCTATATGACCTTGGCTAATTTATTCAGCTCTCCAGGCATCTATTTCCTTATCTATAAGGGAAGGGGGGGGTTAAATGAAATTACTTCCAGGGTCACTTCCAGCTCTAAATCTATGATCCTAGGTCTAGTAATCCTTTCTGAGTGACTGTGATGTCAGCTTAGAGCTGGGGGTGAGGGTGGAGGCAATGGGACAAGGAGAGAGGACAATTTTAGACTTTAAGATCCAAATCTTAAAAAACAAATAAATCCAAATGGTTCCAAGTTTACCTTTGAAAACCAGATGGGGACCAACCATCTATGCCCATATTGGGACCTTGGGGAGAAAGAGGGACAGAGACAGACAAAGAGAGAGACAGAGAGATAAAGACAGATTGATGGAGAATAAGGGATGGAAAGGGGCAGAGGGAAGGAAGGAAGATGGGAAATGACACAGGACACAGAGACAGACAGACTTTATTCTCCTCCCCTTAATGGGACAGATATTCTCATTTTCATTCTTTGATTCTCTCTCTCTCTCTCTCTCTCTCTCTCTCTCTCTCTCTCTCTCTCTCTCTCTCTCTCTCTCTCTCTCCTTCCCTCTCTCTTCCCTTCTTCCCTCTCCCCCCACCCAGATTCCTCATCCCAAAAGAAAGGAAGATATCTATTGATGTAAAAGTCCCCTCCCTATCTCTTGCTCTCTTCCTGAGGGATAGGAGCAGCTCCTGGCAGGAGAGGGGGTTGTTGTGGGATTTTTTTTCCTTTTACATGTTCCAACAATTTGCCTCTAATCAGGGAACCATGCTTTCATATCCTATGGAGTTACTTTAGCTGAGAAAAGGCAGACCAATTTCCCTAACAGCAGTCAGCTCTTAGGAATAACCTTTCAGTAAAGGGGCATCCTTCTTTGCTTTCTAAAGACTGCTTTTCCCCACCAATGACTCCCTCCTCACAAGATGACAACTTCCTCTCAGAACATGAGAGGCGAGGACAGAGGGGCAAGCAAAGACCTGGTTTTCTGGGATTTCAGCCTGCCTAAATGGCAACAGAGCAAGATTGTCCTGAAATACCTGGGAGGCTGTTCCAGTGAGAGACCTCCAAAAGGGCCTCTGGTTTAGCATCTCTTTGGATAAAAATAACTGACATTTACACAGCAGGAAAGTTTGCAAATCACTTTACCTATATTACCTGGGCTTCAAAAGAACCCTGAGAGGCAAGCTTTATGGGTGTTATTTCCCCCATTTTATATACAAAGAAACTGAGATTTAAAGAGGTGACTTGACTACAATCACTCATCTAAAAAGTATCAAAAGAGGGATATTAACCCAGGTCTTTTGGAGGAATCATAAGATCACAGATTTAGAGCCAGAAGAAACCCTGGAGGACATCAAATCCAATACTCTCATTTCATATGAGGAAACTGAGGCAGACAGAGATTAAGTGATTTGCCTGAATTCACATAGCTAGGAAATATGAGAGGAGGAATTTGAACTCAGGTACTTCTGCTTCATCCAATGTGCTATTCACTAGGTAGCTAAATGGCTCAGTGGACCTGGAGTCCAAAAGGTCTGAGTTCAAAAACCAGCCTTACACACTTACTAGTTATGTGTGCTGAGCTAGTCCCTTAACTTCTATCCATCTCAGTTAACTCATAATGCAACATGGGGGATAAATAGTGTCACCTGAGGATCAAATGAAGTAATATTTGTAGAATACTTTGCAAACCCTGAGGTACCATAGTGACACTGTCGGTGAGGATAATAGCATGACACCTCTCAAAGAAATGAGAGCTCAGAGTGACCTCCATGTTTTTGAATGTAATAAACTGACTTATAAATTCTGTTCTTTAAAAAAAAATTCCTGGACAGAACCAAGATGGTGGAGTAAAAGCAGTGACTTGCTTGAGCTCTCCCCCAAACGCCTCCAAATACCTGTAAAAAATGGCTCTAAACAAATTCTAAAGCAGCAGAACCCACAAAAAGACCAAGTGAAACAAATTTCTAGCCCAAGACAACCTGGATGGTCGATCAGAAAGGTCTACTGCTCCAGGCAGGGAGAGGAATACAGCTCAGCATGGGCGTGCAGGCAAAACAGGCCTCAGTGAACCTGGAGCAGGCCTTAATGGACTGAATCTCAGGCAGCTGTGGTGGTCTCCAGACTTCTCAACCCACGAATGCCAAAGATAACTTAGAAGGTCAGTGGGAAAAGTCTGTGTCTGCGGTGAGAGAGAGAAGCATGGAGGTCTCATCTCCACTCCTGATGCAGCCCCCAGGACAGCAACTGCTTCTAGAGCTGCTGGCCCACAGACTGAGAGGGAATTGAGTGGCTGACCAGAGGGGCATTGCAGGGATCTCTTTGCTGGTGCTGAGGCAGGATTCTCTCGCTTTGCCTGTGCTTGGATCTCGGTCACAGTTCTGGGTGGTGGGCCTGGCATGAGGAAGAACACTGGAGTGGTGCAGCTTGTAGTGGCAGTAAAAAGAAAATCCTCCTCACAGTTCCAAGGCAGAAAAGAGTGCTTGTGGTCACCCATAGACCAGAGCACAGGCCAGGAAAGCAGGAGCATCTCACCTTTGATTGTACCACCTTGGAAGAACTGAAAATTGACAGGTCCCTAAAAGTATCTCTGAAAACAGCTGCACAAAACCCCTGAAGCTTGGGACAGTACATTATCCACACTAGCAGCAGACCTCTACCTTAACAAAGAGTTTATAACTCAAGTAATTGGCTGGGATCATGAGCAAACTGTGCAAAAAAGTCAGACTATAAAATCTTTCTTTGGGGACAAAGAAGATCAAAAGATACAACCAGAAGAAGACAGCAAAGTCAAAGCGCCTACATCCAAAGCCTCCAAGAAAAATATGAATTGATCCTAGGCATGGAAGAGCTCAAAAAGGATTTTGAGAAGCAAGTAAGAGAAGTAGAGGAAAAACTGGGAAGAGAAATGAGAGTGATGTAAGAAAATCATGAAAAACAAGTCAACAGCTTGCTAAAGGAGACCCAAAAAAATACTGAAGAAAATAACACCTTAAAAAATAGCCTAACCCAAATGGCAAAAGAGGTCCAAAAAGCCAATGAGGAGAAGAATGCCTTAAAAAGCAGAATTGGCCAAATGGAAAAGGAAGTCCAAAAGCTCACTGAAGAAAATACTTCCTTAAAAATTAGAATGGAACAATTAGAAGCGACTTTATAAGAAATCAAGACATTGTAAAACAAAACCAAAAGAATGAAAAAACAGAAAACAATGTGAAATATCTCTTTGGAAAAACAACTGACCTGGAAAACAGATCCAGGAGAGATAATTTAAAAATTAGAGGACTATCTGAAAGCCATGATCAAAAAAAGAGCCTAGACATCGTCTTTCAAGAAATTATCAAGGAAAACTTCCCTGATATTCTAGAACCAGAGGGTAAAATAGAAATTGAAAGAATCCACCAGTCACCTCCTGAAAGAGATCCCCAAAGGAAAATTCCTAGGAATACTGTAGCCAAATTCCAGAATTCCCAGGTCAAGGAGAAAATATTGCAAACAGCCAGAAAGAAACAATTCAAGTATTGTGGAAATACAATCAGGATAACACAAGATTTAGCAGTTTCTACCTTAAGGGACCAGAGGGCTTGAAATATAATATTGTGGAGGTCAGTGGAGATAGGATTACAACAAAGAATCACCTACTCAGAAAAACTGAGTATAAACCTTCAGGGGGAAAAAATAGACATTCAGTGAAATAGAGGACTTTCAAGCATTCTTGATGAAAAGAACAGAGCTGAATAGAAAATTTGACTTTCAAATACAAGACTCAAGACAAACATGAAGAGGTAAACAAGAAAGAGAAATCATAAGGGACTTATTAAGGTTGAACTGTTTACATTCCTGCATGGAAAGATGATATTTGTAACTCATGAAACCTTTGTCAGTATTAGAGTAGTTAGAGGGAAAAAATTATATGTATGTATATATAGAGAGAGGGCACAGGGTGAGTTGAAGATGAAGGGGTGCTACCTGGAGAATAAAATTAATTGTTGAGTGAGGATTATACTGGGAGAAGGTGAGAGGGAGAGGTAGAATGGGGTAAATTTTCTCACATAAAACAAAAAAGAAAAGGCTTTTACAGTGGAGGGGAAATGTGAGAAGGTGAGAGGGAATGAGTGAATCTTATTCTCTTTGGATTTGGCTTGAGGAGGGAATAAAATACACACTCAATTGGGTATGGAAATCTACCTTACCCTACAGGAAAATAGGGAGAGAAGGAGACAAGAGAGCAAGGGGATGATAGAGGAAAGGGCAGATTAGGGTAGGAGGTAATCAGATGCAAACATTTCTAAGGAGGGACAGGGTCAAAAGAGAGAATAGAATAAATGGGGGAGGGATAGGATTAAGGGAAATATACTTAGTTTTTCACAACATGACTACTGTGGAAGTGTTTTGCATGACTACACATGTGTAACCTGTATCGAGTTGCTTGCCTTCTCAATGAGGGTGGGTGGGGAGGGAGGAAGGGAGAACATTTGGAATCCAAAGTTTTAAAAACAAATGTTAAAAAACTGTTTTCACATGCAACTGGGAAATAAGATATACAGGCGATGGGGTATAGAAATCTATCCTGCCCTACAGGAAAATTGAAGGGGAAGGGGATAAGAGAAGGGTGGGGGGAGATAGGAAGGACAGCAGATTAGGGAAAAGGGTATTCAGAATGCACACCATCTTGGAGTAGGGTGAGGGACAAGACAGGGAGAAAATTTGGAACTCAAAATCTTGTGGAAGTGAATGTTGAAAACTAAAAATAAAAAATTTTTAAAAGAAAAAAAAAGAAATGAAACTTTGAAAAAAATTCCTCCTAGCTTAGAATAAGGAGAATTGTCAGGATTTTAAAACAGGTGATAAGGCTGAGGAAAGTTTGTCTACTTTTAAAAACACAATTTTAAACAAAACTGAGATTTGGAGTGAAACGTATTCAGTAACTAGAATCCTCGAAATATAATTGGATATTAATGTGTGTTTCAAGAACCGAACTAGTGGGGGATGGTTAGGGCTTTGCCCCAGGATGCAAACATTGGCTATTTGATGATCCCCAGAAGGGTATACCAATTTTTTTAAAAGCTTGGAAAGCAAGTTCATGCTGATAATGAGCATATTTCTTCATGGGTATGTAGAACATTGGTTATAACTATTAAATAGTAATTTAGTAACTCTTAGATTTCTGTTTTCTGAGCTGTTCTGGCTTTTTCATTGTGAGGTCAGAAAGTTTACTTGGATCTTTGCAAAAATGGACTTGGTCTGATTACACTCAATGCCAATGTTGTGGTCATTCTGTGTCTTATACTTTTCATACACAATTGAAAAACTGTCTATCTATGGCAATGCCATTCCCACACCTTGCCTCTAGCAGAAGAGTATAATAATCGCTCTTGGCCTCTCACCCCTAAAATCCTATTACTCCTATTCATGGAGCCCACCTTCCTCCCAGCTCTCATGGGGCAAGGAATAGACTCTTTTAAGGATGGGCCACACCCTGCTCTGTTGTGACTTCACAAGAGCTCTGTCCTCTGGGCCACCACCACAGCACCCTGCCCTGGGCAGAGTCATGGCTAGTCATGGTTCTGATATTTCCACCTATCCCATCACTTGCTCTCCAGGATACATGGAAGAATTTTGTTTTCTCTTAAATCAAGCTATAAATAAGCCTTCAACTGGGTTTTCTTAATAATTACATATAGCAATTCATATTGATATATCAACATAATATCAGTATAATATATAGTATATATGAGCATTATATTTATATATATATGTATACACACACACACACACACACGTGTGTGTGTTGTGTGCATGTGTGTATATGATGACAGCAAGGGCAGATAACACGATAAGTACAAAAGGTTGGCAAAATTCTTTAAGAACAATTTCAGGGTGACTAAAATCCAGCCTAACTTATGAATGAATGAATGGCCTTTATTCTATTACTGTGTTCCAGGTACTGTACAAATGCTGGGGATACAAATACTAGCAAAATACTACTCATATTCTAATGGGGTGGGGGAGAAATGATACATGAAGGGTGGGAAGCAAGAAGAGGTGATATGAGCACAGTGGCATGATTTGTAAATGACTGGATCCCAGACAAGCTGAGAAAAGCTCACCTACCAGAGATTCCAAATCCCACAGGCAGAGCCCTGGATTTGGTGGGAAGAGGATGAGGAGGATGGTCCAAGTGCTGTGACTTACAGTAAATGCTAAAGATAACGAACATGACATTACTTAAACTTACATTTGAGGCAAAAGAGAGAACAAGAAACAGATAAGTCCATTGCTAAAAGGCACATGGAAAGATGCTGATGGATGAGAGAAAGAAGGCAGAACTACTGGACTCCTCTTTTAGATCTCTTTCTCTCCCAAGGAGAAAAATGTTTACAACAGGCAGGAAGGAGAAAGGAGAGAAGTTGACAGAGAATCGATGCTTCAGATAACTGAGACAATGGTAATAGAGTAAGCTGCCTTCAGCAACCACATTCCATAGCCCAGTTGGATTAGATCCCAGAACATTTTTTGACAATGCAATTGTTGAGCCAGTGTTGATGAACTTTGAATAAGGAGAAGAGGGGCAGGCTGAAGACCTGAAAGAGGGGCAAATGTTCCAAATTTGCTAAAGGGAGAAGAGAGATGTTTCAAACTACAGGGTGTTAAGTATGACATTAATTCCTAGTAAAATTCTCAAATGTCTTGTTAAATGAGTGGTTCATAAACATTTTCCATAGCTGATGATATCCTTCCCAGCTCTTCTCCTGTACTGTTCTTTGTTGATAATATGCTTCAGCTCTTTAATCCACTCCTATATGCTTCTCCATTGTTCTTTGAGTGACCCACTATTTTAATTCTTCTGGAGCCATGGCATTCTATGACACAGCCACAGAGCATCACTGGAGGAATATTGATGTGAAGAATATGGGCCTTTGTTTCAGGAAGAATGGGGGGTTATTAAAAGCCGTGTGCAATTTCCCAAAGCAAATTCAGACTATTCACTTCCTCTTATTCAATTCTAGGCCCAGTTAATTGTCCAACTACAGTATCTGTTCAAGAGAGATGTGATGGATGAGATCTTGGATTGGCCATCCAACTCCATGGCATAGCCTTGACAAGATACATTTTTCATCCTCTTGGATTTTCCCATGTGGCCAAACACTTTTGAGTGATAATGAATCTCATTTAGGAGGCACTGTATATTCCAAGATTCGATACAATCAGCACAATGTCATCCACAAACTGGGGCATCTAACGGACCACAGCATTAGCAGAGAAGCACTCTTCTATTTGGGTTCTGTCCTAGACGTGTGCCATGAAAGTGGCAAAAACCTTTAGTAATTAAAGGTCTCTCTTTTATGCCTCATATGATAATAATTAACCAGAGGGTCATAGAACACAGTTATCTCTGGTTGCATCTTTTAAGGAACCTTGTAGGATTTTAGCATATGCACAGAAAATACATTGTTGGGGGTAGCATTTTGCTCTACTGAATCAAACACTTTTTTTTCCCAATGGGATGTTGTATTTCCTGAATTTTTGCAGTAAACTAAATGATTGCAAAGGTGAGGTCTGCTGTAGAATATAATTTAGAAAACCTACCTATTCTTGTCTCAAACTTTTATCAAAGGTGTTCTCATAGTGACACATTATTCTGGCCACTGGACCCAGATGACTCTGGAGAACAAAGTGTGGCTGGTGACTTTACACAGCCCTCCCTCACTTAAATACAATTCACTTGTATGGCGCGATGTCATGGTCCTCTTCAAGAACGAAGGACAGACAATGACCTCTGTGAGTAGGAAAGGAGCTACCCACTGGACCAAACTGGAACTGGCCAGTTGCGCAACACGATGCATTCTCTCTCTCTCTCTCTCTCTCTCTCTCTCTCTCTCTCTCTCTCTCTCTCTCTCTGTCTCTCTCTCTCTCTCTCTCTCTCTCTCTCTCTCTCTCTCTCTCTCTTTCTTTCTTTCTTCCTCTCCCTCCCTTGCCTCTGTCCACATTGGGTCTCACACCCTTACCCAAGTGCTCTGCCCAAAGGAAATATAAATTTTGATCTCCAAAACCTTTGGTACCTACTTGGCCTAATCTAGTGACTACTGCCACTGGATTTGACATCAGTAAACGTGGGTTCAAATCCCACTCTGCCACTTCCTGCCTATCTCTGCCTCTCTTACCCTGTTTCCAAATTACTTAAGTGCCAGTTTTGGATGAAATGACTTCTAAGGTTCCTTCTGTCTCTGAATCTATGAGCCCAGGACTCCATGTTTGTCTCCTTTTATGCCATTATTGCTTCCTCAAATATCATACCAGACACTGATAAGAAGAGCTGAAATATGGTAGATGCATGGTCATTGATGGAGAAAATAGTTTGTTACAGAAATATTGAAATATTTCCCCCCCACCTTTCATCTGCTTGTTACTCAATTTCCAATTTTATCCTTAAATGCTCTTGGGATGATTTGGATTAATTAGGTCTCCCATCAAGTTTACTGTAAACTTATTAACCCCCTTACTACTTCTTTTTGTCCAATGAGGTGATATTGCTTATAATATCAATCCTCCTCTGCAGGATTTCACAAGTGAGTTCATATTACAAATTGGCTGCCACATCTCCCTGCTTGGCAAAAGACATCTTCATCCATTGCTTCCATTTCCTTCTCTCTTACTCACTTTTCAAGTGAATAGGTCCTCCTGTAATCTGACTTCTGACCCTGCCACTGGACTGAAACCACTTTCTCCATTACCAATAATTTCTTAACTCTAAGATTCAGCAAAGAAGGGAAGCCTCTCGGCCTATCCTAGGACTCGGGCACCTCAACTGTAAACATGATTCACCCTTAAAGGAAGTGACTATAGCAAGGGAAACTGTTCCCCTCGACCAAAAATGTATGGTGTAAAACAAGGCAATTTAATATAGTACTCTTAATATTCTGCAAATATTTACTGCTTAAAGCATTATTAATGAAAACCCCTTAGACCATCATTGTGAACCCACAAGTAGCTTATGAACTACTACATGGGAACCACTGCTTAGACCATGGATTTTTAACCAGTGATCCACAGGCCATCCCTTCCATGTAGATTCCAGAGGCTCTGTAAATTTGGATGGAGAAAAAAAATACAATTTATTTTCATTTCTTCCATATTACAGAGGTAATATTTCATTTACCTCCAATTTATTTGAATTTACCTCCACCTTAAATTTAGCAGTTTCTTCTATTATTTAAAAGCATTATTTTAAGAACAGATCCATCCACTTTAGCAGATCACCAAAGGCACACAGGACACACACAAAAAAGGTCAAGAGCCCCTACCTTGTTCCCAGGCTCTATCCACCAAACTAGTTAGCCTCAAGTAAAGCCCATCTGTCACAAAAAGGGCAGCCTCTCTCTACGGGGAATAGAGCACATGCCACCAGCAAGGCAATCTAATTAGTGATGAGATGAATTGGCTCTAATTATATTGTCATTAAGGTGGGTTTATAAAAAGTCCTAGGCCTGGGGCTAGCAATGTGTGTCAGGCCAGAAGTGAGAATAAATAAAATTAACATCTTGTACCCTGGTTACCACAAGACCAAGCAGCTTGTGTTAGAAGGTTGATGGGAGCACTTTTTTAAATATTGCTGTGCACCAGTAAAGTCTATGCAGTTTTTCGCTTTTCTGCTGTCTCCCAGTTGGAGGAGTTAGGATCAAATTCTGGTTCTACTTCTTATTGTCCCCTCCTATTAGACTGTAAGCTTCTTGAGGGTAGGAACCATGTTTTTGCCTTTCTTTGTATCTTAAATACTTGGTAAATGATGATGATGATGATGAAGATAATCTTGTATACTCATTTCACCTCTTTGACCTTCACTGACACGAGCTGTAAAATAATCAGATTGGACCGAACGATCTCTAGAACCTCTTTTGGGGTCTTGTAGCCTCTGGCTGATCAATAGAAAGAGTACACTCAGAAGATCAGGAGTCGAATTCCGGCTTTGCCTTTTCCAATCTGTGATACCTTCCGTGAGCCATCTAATCAATCTCTCAGGGCCCAACAACATCAAACAGCCCAACAGCAGTAGCAACTTCAACTTCATCCAATATAAAATACCAAATCAACTTAAATAACAAGGCAAAGAACAATATACCTAAAGCCGCTGCATTACCTACCCAGCTCTCAGGATATTCTTCTGTAGACATAGCAGCAGTATAACCAAAAAACTGACTTTATCAAAGTAAGTTAAAGACAGCTATCTATCTGTATATATGAAGAGAGTTCCCTGTTTGAATGAGAGTCAGGACTATTACTGTTACTGTAATATATTTCTCCCAGATTCTAATCCTTACTCATCCTTCAAGGAGATAAGGGATCAGGATTTTAGGGTATTTAAGGATGGGTACCTGTGACTTTAGTGGTATAGGGGTTCCCAGGTGAGAAAAGTCCCTCTACAAATGCAGGTAGTCACCTTTTCTGCAAGCTATAGTCTTTTTTTTTTAAGGCAATTGGGGTTAAGTGACTTGACCAGGGTCACGTAGCTCGTAAGTATCAAGTGTTTGATCTGAGATAGGATTTGAACTCAGGCCCTCCTGACTTCAGGTCCAGTGCTCTATCCACCTAGCTGCCCCTGCAAGCTATAGTCTTAAATATAGTCTTAAAAATCTGTCTAGAATACAAAGAATCAAAGTGGTTTGTCTCAGGATTATACAGCAAGTCAAAGACGAGACTTGAACCCAGGTCTTCTTCTTCAAGATTCTTTATCCAGTATTATAAACATCTCTCAAGATTCATCTCAAGTGTCTTCACTATCAGAGACATTGCTGGTTCCCCTCTGCTTCACATAAAATCTCTCCAACTGTGCAATACACCCAAACTTGCCTCTTGATTTTTCACTCATGACTTCATTTCCCATTTCTGTGCCTTTGCCCTGGCCATCCCCGATGCCTGGAACACCCTCTCTCCTTACCTCTGCCTCAGAGAGTCCTTCTCTTCTTTTAAGATGCAGCTAAAGCACCATCTTCTACATGAAGTCTTTCCTGATTCACCCCCACCACCGGCTCAGTCCTCTCTCCCAAGCTGCCTCATGCACAGGTGTGAACATATTAACTCTGTATTTATACTGGGTGTTTTCAGATGTACTTAGTGTCTCCCCAGTGTCAGCTCCATGGGAGTCAGGGGAATTTCATTCTTTTCCCATAGCTGGCACTTCATAAATGCTCGTTGATTAATTCATTGACCCCAAAGGTCATCTGGTCAGTCTGACTCACCTCTGAACTCTTACAGCACTTGGTTCGTCCCTCCTTCACTGCCTATTCATGTTCTAACCTGGATCACAGGTATCTATATTCATGTCGTTTCCACTAATAGACTCTAAGCAATATGGAGGGATGGTCTTGTTTATCACTGCAGCACCAGAGAACCAGTGACTCTCAGAGCTGGAAAAGGGACCTCAGCAGCATTATTGGCAGTCTTCCTACAACATCCTCACAAGGAGGCATATAGCTCCTGTTTAAGACCTGCTGGGAGGGAGAAGGAACCCAGCACCTCCAGAAGCAGCCCAGGCCACTGTGGGGTAGTAAGAGTAATAGTAAATAGTAGTAGAATAGTAGAGGTGGCGGTGGTGGTGGTAGTGGTGGTAGTAGCAGCTGGCATTTATATATCTCTTTGAAGTTTACAAAGTGCTTTATAAATTTTGTCTCATTTTATCCTCAGACATTGCAGTGTTAAACTTAAGTTCACTGTAATGACAAACTCCCTAACAATGAGGCATCTAGGGGGTGCAGTGGATAGGGTTCTTGAATAAGGAAGGCAAGTTCAAATTTGACCTTGGATATTTGCTAGCTGGGGCAGTTGGGTGACATACTGATTAGAGAATTTGCCCCTAGAGTCAGGAAGACTCATCTCTGTGAGTTCAAATCTAGCCTCAGGCACTTAGTAGCTACTAGACCCTGAGCAAGTCACTTCACCCTGTTCCCCTCCGTTTCCTCATCTGTAAAATGAGCTGGAGAAGGAAATGGCAAACCACTCCAGTATCTCTGCCAAGAAAACCCCAAATGGGGTCATAGAGAGTCGGAGACAACTGAAAACAACATAACAACAGGCAAAGTGACCCTTGGTGAGTCACTCAGCCTCAGTTTCCTCATCAGTAAAATGGGGATAATAATTGCACCTGCCTCTCAGTGTTATGTGTGGATCCAATGAGATAGCATTTGTAAAATGTTCTGCAAGTATTTTAATACTATATTAGTGCCAGTTATCATTATTATTATTATCAAGTCCAAATCTATCCACCTTGTCCACAAAAAAAAAAAAAAGATGATCACAACATTGTGGATTGAGAGCTAGAAAGGGTATTGGAAACCCTCTGGTCCAAATGTCTGTTTAAAAAAATGAAGAAATCGAGGCCCTAAATCCCTTGAAGAAAGGTGAACTCGCCTCTGAACTCATAGCAGTTGACCAGTCCCTCTTTCTGCTGGGGTGCCTGGGGTCATGCAGGTAGCAAGTGACTAAGGTGGGGATTGAACCCCACTCACCCGACTCCAGATGGAGGCTTTTTTCTCCCGGAGCTGTCACTGCAGGGGGGACTTTGCTAAAAACCTAGATGAACTGTTGATGGGGCATTCACCCACAGGGCCTCCCACACAGGAAGTGCTTCTTGAAACAATGAAACTATCATCAGGTTTCTCTTATCAAAGGGTCTATTTAAAGCTGAAACATGCATCTTTCTTTCAATTATCTGCCATTGAAATCCATATGGATAGGTTTGACACTCAGGCCTCCCTCCTGGGGATAAGATACAGTGATTTCTTCTCTTTTGGAACTCCCTGTTAAGTGAATATGACACCTCAGTCAAGATTCCCTTGATGCCAGAGGAGCCCCAGCTGAGTTCCTGGTTTTTCATGTTCAGTGAAAATCAGGCAAAGGCAAATGAAAGCAGCCGAAATACACACAAATCACTTAACTCGTAAATGATTGTATTGGCTCAAAATGTTGTTTTATCTCCATAAACCCTGATATGTCCAGTGCTCTACGATGCACACATAAACCAGTCTCGGACCTTAAGAAGGGTATAATCTATTGGACAAGGTCAGGATGGATATTAACATCCAAGGCAATCTAAGTCAAAAAGCAGTTATCAAGCACCTACTATGTGTAAGGCGTTATGCTAAGGTAGTGGGGATATGAAGACGACATGAAAAGAATAGCTCCAGTCCCAAGGAAACATACTTGCTATCGGACAGAAATGCATGTAAACACGAGTGCATACATTACAATGTGAGGAGAGAAAGAATGCTAATGACTGAGAAAAGGAAGGAAAGAGGGAAGGAGAAAAGGAAAAGTGGGAGAGCAGGAAGGAAGACGGAAAAGAAAGGTTTGCCATTCCCTTCTCCAGCTCATTTTACAGATGAGGAAACTGAGGTAAACAGAATTAAATGACTTGCCCAGGGTCATACAGCTGGTAAGTGTAGGAGGCTGGATTTGAATTCACCAAGATGAGTCTTTCTGACTCCAGGCCTGGCACTCTATCCACTGAGTCACCTAGCTGCCCAGAGCTACACAGAGTGCCAGGCCTGGAATCAGGAAGATCTGAGTTCAAATCCTGCTTCTGATACTTACTAGCTGGGTGACCTTGAAGGCAAATCACTTGACTTCCGTTTGTCTTGGTTTCCTCGCCTGTAAAATGGGGATGATAATAATAGCACCCACCCTCCAGGAGTGTTGGGAAGATCAAATGAGATAATATTTGTAAAGCACTTAGCAGGGGCAGCTAGGTGGTGCAGTGGATAGAGCACTGGCCCTGAATTCAAGAGGACTTGAGTTCAAATCTGGCCTCAGACACATAACACTTACTACCTGTGTGACCCTGGGCAAGTCACTTAACCCCATTGCCTAGCCAAAAAAAAAAAGTAAAATAAAAAAGTAAAGCACTTGGCATAGTATCTAGCATATAGTAAGTATTATATAAATGTTAATTATTATAATTAAGATGGTGGGAGGAGGTGGGGTATGTTAAGGAGAGAAGAAATATGCATAAAAACATAGGGCAACAATAAAACGTTTTTTAAAAAATTTTAAGCTATCTAAAAGTGGGATAGGCTCCGTCACCAGAGGCCTTCAAGAAGAGAGTATCAGGGGTGGAGAACCTGTGGCCTCGAGACCACATGTGGTGCCCCACACATCCAGATTGAAGGAATTCCCTGGTCAGGGTCAGGTTTGACTAGGTGACCCCTAACATCCTTCCACCTCTGAGATTTTGTAGTCCTGACTCCTGAGTCTGAGAGCCAAGAACATCAGCAGTGGTTTGGAGGTCCAAAGGTCCATCCCTGAACCTTCGAGGCTCAAGGCAGCCTGCTTGGACCCAACAATAACCTCTCTGGAGACAGACAGATCAATGGACCAGCCAATGCTCCTTCTATTCTCCTCACTTGAAACACCATGTTTCCGCATGAAGAATTCTGCTGCATACATTAGAGCACCCAAGCAGGCTTGGCCTTTGCTGAATCATCTCTGTGGTTCTGATGGAAGCTAGAAAAATAAATATTTTTCACAGCATGGCTAGCACAGTTCAAAGAGACATAGATGATTCATTAAGTGAGATGCTATTTTCGTATATTTGTTTTCCTGCCTACAACTAGGTTCTGAAGGTGATGCCTAATAGAGTATAAATGTTTTAATTCTTCCCTAATACTGACTTCTTAAATGTAAAAGAAACAAGCCCATCACATTTGCGGGAAGATTAGTGTGTGCAGCCATACACATTTCATTTTAAGTGTCTGTCCTTAACAAGTCACCTGTTATTGATTGTAATGGTGTGGTTCATAACGAAGGCATTTATATTCATATTGAGATAATCTCTGCTTCTAAAGGTGCCCCATGCACTGTACAGCTGCCTAATGAACCCTGAAAGTAAGATGCTCCCGACCCAAACCAAGCACGCTTCCCCTAAAGGAGGAGTCAATCAAAGTTGCCGACAGGGACCTGGGCATCCTGTGATAGTCTCTAAGAGGATGGCATTCTTGGAGGCTTTCTGCGGGGAACTATGCATAGGAAAATGATGTTTCTCGTTTGTGATTGCATTACCACATGGAATCATTTTTCTGGATGGGAAGGTCATTTCGTCTGATGAGCTCCTGAGCAGTGAAGAAGAGGCTTGGTTCAGCCGTAGCACAGGACTTATTGAAATGATGCTGTTGCTGATTTTTATGAGCCTATTTCTCCTTGACTCCACTACCATCCTCCTCCCCGCACCACTCACAAAGATCAAAGGTCAGGAAATATTGTAGAAGAAATTAAACTGAATGGTCGTTAGTCCGAGAGAGAAAGTTACACTGAAATGAAGATTCTCTGGACCTAGTCAGTGAAGAGGGCAGAGCAGATGGGGTGTTGGTGGTAAGAAGAGAATCAGTCAGCCTCACTAGACAGACTTCCAGAGCATTAGGACAGTCTGAATCGGGGAGGGTATCTTTGGAGGACAAATCTTTGTGTTCAGGGATTTCTGTCCATCCCTTAAATCTCAGGAAACAATGAAATGGGCTGCTTCCTGGAGGAGTGAGTTCCCCATCACTGGAGACCTTCCTCAGTGCAAGAAGAGCTTCACAAGTCTTTAGAGAGTCATGACTTCCTTTTCTAAGTATACAGCTCTCGCATGATGCCAGACTGTATGCCCTTAGGACCTCACCCAGAGCCTGGCACAGGGAATGTGAAGAATCTCCAGTTTTCTTCAAGGCACCACTCAGGTGGGTCCTTTTGTCCCCTAGCCCTCTATCCCTCCTGAAATTACTTTGCATTGAGAGGTAGCAATGGAAAAGGCTTGGATTTGAGTCCCAGTACCCTTGTTTAAGGGAGCAGCTAGGTCGTACAGTAAATAAGAGTGTGGGGGCTGGAGTCAAGAAGACCCATCTTCCTGAGCTCAAATCTGTCCTCAGATGCTTACTGGCTATGTGACCCTGGGCAAGTCACTTTACCCTGTTTGCCTCAGTTTCCTAATCTATAAAATGGACTGGAGAAGGAAATGGCTAATCACTCCAGTGTCTCTGCCAAGAAAATCCCAAGTGGGGTCAGGAAGAGTCAGGCACAATTGAAGAACAATAACCATTGTTTAATGTCTTTGTTACCTTGGGCAAATCACTTAACCTCTGTCGGTTTCAGTTTCTTCACCTGTATGTAGTGGGCATATGAACATATAGATGTGAATTGTGTGTGTGTGTAGGTAGAGGTAGGGACAATGAGGAGATCCATGCCAGAGGTCTGGGCCAGGTGAGTTGACCCAGCAATGCAGATCCAAATACAAAGTGAAATACCTATGTCCCGGTCCCACAAAATGCCTTTAGCTTTGAGAACAGTATAATTAAGGTGGTGGAGCATTGTTTTAAGTATTTGTTAATGCCCACTGGAGTGTATGGAAATAGGGGAGGTGACACAGTCAGATCTCTGCTTGGCTCAGGGCAGTTTGACAGCTGACCGGAGGCTGGATTGGCATAGGGAGAGAAATGAGGCAGGTAGAAAAATCAGCAGCAAGCTACTGCAAGAGCGCAGGTGTGGGGGATAAGGGCCCGCCCTAGGGAGGAAGAAATGTCCAAGGAGAGAAGGGGACATATTGAGAAATTATAGAAAGGCAAAATCAACAAGCCTTGGTCACAGAGTGGAAACGGAGTGGGGGAGGGAGGGTGAGAAAGGGTTAGGATCTGAGAATGACGCCACGGTTCCGAGCCTTGGAGAAATGATGGCACCCTCGGCAGAGAGAAAAACTTGACTTCCCTCTTTAAGATTAGGGCCATCCATACCTTGACCAACCTGCATTACTCTTGTCCTCAACAGAAGGGGCGCATCCTACACGCAGGGGCCTTCCGTGCTTCCTCTTGACCTCATGAGGATTCCAGTGGTGAGCATGAGTTCACCATCTCTTCTCCCTCATGCTTGCCCATCTTTTCTCGTTCTTACATTTCTTTCTTGATACTCATTACTGCTTTAGAGTATGATGGAGAGATTAGCGAACTAGGAGTTCATCAGGACAATGAATTGGGAGTTCACTTGGCACTAGGAGTTAGGAGACCTGGGGTCGAGCCACTCTTGCTGTGTGATTTTGAATGAGCCACTTGACCTCTCTATGCCTCAGTTTCTTCATCTGTTAAATAAGGAAGGAGGACGGCACATCCCCCTCATAAATGCAAAGCAATAACCAGAAAGATTTAGGAGGATTTGGTGTAAAATGAAAGTTGACAGTCCAAGGGAAGAGTGAAATTAACAAGGGTGAAGTGTAAGGGGGGAAATTTGAATAATATCATTTTTTAAAGAGATGCAAGAAAACTGAGGGCTGATTTAATCCATCCCACTCACTTTACAGACAAAGGATCTGAGGTTTAGGGAAGTAAAATTTTGTTCAAGGTTATTCAGCTACAGAACTGGGGCTCTCCACTGCCAAACCTCTGTAGAGGTAGGGTGGGGGTAACGGATGAAAGTTAGAACTAGAGGCAGAAGGAGCCGGTTTTGAATCCTACCTGACATTGACTACTCTTCTGCAAGTCACCTAACAACTCTGAGCCTCATTTTCTTCATCTGTAAAATGGGGATCAAAACAGCACCTCATCCATCCACAAGGTTGTTGAGAGGCTCAAATAAGAAAATGTATCAGTGTTTTGCAAATCTTAAAGCATTATATAAACTTTAGCCTTTGGTACAATCTTGAGGTAAAGCACAGAGAACACTGGTGAGAGGAGGAAGTTATGGTCCTGCCTAGATTTTGCCATCTCAGTGCTTAGCACAGAGAGCTTCATTATAGCTTGATGACACGACTTGGCTTGACTTAACCTCCATCTTACTCTGGGTCCCAGGTTAATCCTTGTTCATTGCATTTTCCTGCTGGGTGTGGATAGAATCAGCCAATCTTCTCTCAGGCTACTTATGCAACAAGTTTGGGCTGAATCCCCAAATCTCTGAATATTTCAAAGCCAGGATGGTGTTTTGTTGATGCACCCAAATTAGCAATATATTAAAGGATTCCCTGGTGATTACTACTTGGAGTTTTTCATTGTTTACTGCAGCATACTCTGAAAACCTCTTTTCCCCATGCACCTCCCTTGTCCACTTTGATATATCACAAGAAATCTCTCTATATTGCGTTAGTCAGCACTCTTTGAGAATCATGTTCTGTTGGCGAAATTCTTCTCCGCTAAAGTGAAGGAATGAACCTACAGGGACCAGGGTGGACAAGCATCTTTCCAGGCAGTAAAACAAATGAGCAAATCCATCTGTCAACCTCAGCATCCTAAGATGACCAGAAGGCCTCCGGCTCTGGAGAATAATAAGGGCGAATGGCAGCAAATTTACCCTATTCTTCATTTCCCCCCTGAAGCCATCAGGATGCTGGAGTTGGCTGCTACCCCCACTTTCATTCATCATTCCCATTTCTGTTACCAGAATATTTAATGCCTGAAGGCATCACCTTTTCATGATCTGGCATCTCGGAGGTCATCCTCTATTAGACAGAAGCCATAAATGCAAGAAGCCTGGAGTGGCTGATTTTACTAGATATGACAAGAGTCAAATCAGTTAGCCACGCCACTAAATTGAGGTCCACTAAATTGAGGTCCACACAAACCACTAGTCTCTTTGCCTTTCAGTTAATCAGGACTCTATCTACACTTCAGCAAAGGGATTCCTAAGAGTCAGGAAAGAAAAAAAGGCAACCTTCCCCCTGGCAGGGATCTGGAGAGGTCAACTGGTCCATGCCCCTGCTCATGGGCAGGAACAATAGAATCTAAGCTTTTGTCTTTGTATTGCCAATGCCTTGAACTGAGTGGGCACTCATTCATGTTGGCTGAATAGAAATGAATTGACCATATCTAAGTAAGCAATCAATCCACAGCATTTCACTGGGTGCCAGGCACTCTGCTAGGTTTGAGGGTTACAAGAAAAAACCTAAAACTGTCCCAGCCTTCAGGTAGCTTCCATTCTGTCAAAGGAGACAATGTGAACATGTGTAAGTTGATTGATTGATTACAGTACACAAAAGATAAAAACATAAGGTAATTTGGCTTCAGGGATCAAGAAAGGTTTCATGTAGGCACTAACATTTGAACTGAGTACACGGATGCTCATTCGACTTTTTAAAGGATACCGAACTTCTGAAGAGCAAAGGTAAAGAGGAAGGACATTCCAGGTCTCCCAAATAAATGAGTATCTTCTTTCTTCTGGAAGACAAGATTTGGAGCAGGAAGGGGCCTTAGAAGTCATCAAGTCTAACTAAGTCTCTCATTGTAAAGGAGGAGAAACTGAGGCCCAGGAAGACTCAGCTAATAAATGTCTGAGGGGGGATTCAAACCTCCATCACTCTCTCCTTGTATGGATCCATCAGAACACAACACCTCTTAGGGTCCATGGCCTCTGGCCAATCCAATTCTGTTGTAATGCAGGCCAACCACATCTGCAGAGATGGCTATTGGTAGAACCTCTGCAGATACTCAGGCTGCTTAAAACCTGAAGCTGTAATTCATTTTTGTCTTTAGCCTCTCCATCTCTGGACTGAACAAACCCAGAACATCAGAGAATCGTTTAGAGCATTAAGGAGCCATGGGATATTGGAGCTGGAAGGGGCCTTAGAGATAATGAGGGCTTGCTTCTAGAAGCATTTTAAAGGTGGGATAAGCCTCTTCAGTGGCTAGCGGGTTTTTCCTCATTGGAAGTTGGGAGTTCTCCCTCACTGCAGAGCTTTAAGCAAGGGATGTATGACCATTTGGAATGTAAGGATTCTTGTTCAGCTCTGGGCTGGAATGGAAGCATCAGGGTCCTTCCATCTCTTAGATTCTGTGGTGGTTTATAAAGCACAGTCTTTACCACAGCCTTGTGAGGTAGGCAGTGCAAACATTAAGATACCTATTTTATTGATGAGGAAACTAAGGCGGAGGGAAGTTTGCCCAAGATCTTATGAGCAGAAAGGGGCAGAGGTGGAACTTGGATCAGGGTCTAATGATTCCAAAACCAATGCTTTTCCCACCAGAGCTCACTTTCACCTTTTCATTCTAAGATTTGTCAGGTTACCATGGCTGCTGTAGATTGTCATAGAAACATCCCACTTGCCCCTCCCTGAACACAGGTCACATAAATACTCCATAGATGCTAATTCAACTTTCCACCCAATGTCCAGGATGGGGAACTTCCAGATCTTTCCCTAAGCTTGGCTAGCAAAATTGGGGTGGGGGAGGCAAGGGGGGTGTTTCTGAGGTCTCCAGTCCCAATTAGAGTATCACAGAAATGGAAATCTGCTTTGATAATGCATGAAAGGAATGCTTCAGGGAAAGATGTCTTTCATAACCCAGGCTAGTCTGTCTAACTTGTTAGCCTTTAATATCTGCCTTTTCCTTTTCCCATTAAGGAGAGGGAGAGAGAGAGAGAGAAGCAGAAAGATGAGCATCCAGAAGGAAAGGAGTAGAGAAAGAAAGGGGGGAGGAGGAAGGAAGAAAATTAAGGGAAGAAAGGGAAAGGAGAAACAGCAGGAAGGAAGAGAAGGAATGATGATGATGATGATGATGATAATAGCAGCTAACATTACATAGTGCTTGCTATGTGCCAGGCACTGTGCTAAGCACTTTACAATTATTATCTTATTTGATCCTCACAAAAGTCCAGGGAGTAGACACTTTATTATTATCCTCATTTTTACAGATAAGGAAACTGAAGCAGATAGAAATTATAAGTGACTTACCCAAGGTCACACAGCTAGTGAGTGTTTGATGCCAGATTTGAACTCAGGTCTTCCTAACTTAAGAACCAGTGATCTATCCACTGTACCACCTAGCTACCCCACAGGTGGGAAGGGGAAGGGGAATGATAAGAGAAGAAGGAAGAAGGAGGGAATGAAGGAAGTTTCTCATTCTGACTTCTTGTCTTTGCTAACTGAAATTCAGAGCAGAAGCTCCAAGCTTACTCGGGCAAATTAAGCTGCTCTTGATGGTGATATACTGAAAGACTCTTCCAATCTCGATTTTAAGGACTTAGATTCAAAACCAGACTTTGCTTTTTTACCATCTGCAAGACCCTGGGCAAATCACTTCCTTCTCTGGGCTTTAGTTTTCCAATTTATCAAATTGGGTCATTAGGCAATGTGTCTTCTGGGATCTGAGCAAGTTCTTAGATTCTCTCAGCCATTATGTTTTTATGGAATGAGTGTCAGATTTGGAGTCAAAGGACCTGGGTTCAGATTCTGGATCTATCATCTGCAACCTATATGATGCTGAGGAAGCTGATTAAACTTACTGGTACTTTGCTTTGCCCATCCATAAACCAAGGGGCTTGGACCCCCTCCTGAAACCCAGAACCACATCCCCAACTACCTTATTAAACTTTTCAAATTGGATGTTTCACAGGCATCTCAAACTCAGCATGTTGAAAATAGAACTCATTATCTTTCCCCCACCAAAAAAAAAGCCACCCTACTTCCAAACTCCCCTATTGCTATCAAGGGCACCCCTATCTAGTAGCCCAGGTTCCCTTCTACCCTTTCCCTCCTTCCTTCCCTCCTTTCTTCCTATCTGGTCCTCCTTGACTCCTCATTCTCACAAATCTCAGATATCTAATCAATGGCCAAATCTCACCCATTCTCTTTCCATAGCATCTCTTTCACGGTAGGAGAACTACCTCTCACTCCAAGTCAGGCCTTCACAACATCTCACCTGGACTACCACAGTAGCCTGCCTACTTTGAGCCTCTCCCCACTGCAGTCCACCATCCACACAGCTGCCAAAGTCATTTCCTTAAGCTAAGGTCTGACCATGCCACCACCCAGATCAACAAATGTTTGTGGCTCTCTATCGCCTCGAAGATCCATTATAAACTCCTCTACTCAGCATTAAAAACTCATTTAATGCTATCCCCTGTGTGTGGGATGCAATCCCTTCTCACAACCACTCCCTTCAGATCCCTGGCTGCCTTCAAGTCTCAGCTTTTCATGATTCACCCCAACTGCCAGACCATAACTACCTTGCATCCATTTTGTATGTACCGTGTGTTTTCATATACGTATGTCTGTCTGTATGCATGCATGCATGTATGTATGTTGTACAAAGGAGAGCAGCTAGGTGGTACAGTGGATAGAGTGCCAGGCCTGGTGGAAAAAAAGACCTGAGTTCAAATCTGTCCTCAGACACTTACTAGCTGTGTGACCCTGGGCAAGTCATTTAACCCTGTTTGCCTCAGTTTCCACATCTGTAAAATGAGCTGGAGGAGGAAATGGCAAATCACACCAGTATCTCTGCCAAGAAAACCCCAAATGGGGTCATGAAGAGTCAGACACAACTCAAACAACACAACAACATGGTATGTTATGTATGTGTATGTACTTGTACATGCCACTACCATTAGAATGAGAAGTCCTTGAGAGGAGAGGCTTTTTTGTTTTTAACCTTTCATCTCCAGTTGTCAGCACAGTGCCTAGAACATAGGAAGTGCTTAATAAATGTTTGCTGATTGACTGAGTGACTCCCTTCAGCCCCAAATCAATGACCCTATGATGTGATTCTGACTAGGGGTCTATTGACTATACAGCAGCATGACACGGTGGATAGAATACCGAGTCAGAAAGACTTGGTTCAAATCCTGCCTCAGACTCCTATGAACTATGTGAGCCCAGAAAAGTCATTTAACCTCTTTAAACCTCAGTTTCTACATCAGCAAAATGGGGTTAATGACACCCTTCCTAACAGGGTCATTATGAGAATCAAATAAAAAATTCCACTAGGAAAAAAAGATGCTTTACAAACCTGAGAGCACTAGAATGTGAGCTATCATAAGCTCCTGAGGGTACCGGCTCCAATGAGCTCCCAGTATCTGTGACCAGGTTGCCCAGCAACTCACTCTCTGAGTGCTAAGCTACATAGCAAACAGTCTGGCCCAGAATGTCCTGCTCCTTCAGAGGGACCAGCAGTGCATCAGTCACCTTCTTGCAAATATCCTAAGGCTAGAGTTGGCGGCCCCTGGATGATGGAAGATGACAGCCCATCTATCCCGCAGGTATCCAATGACTGCGTGGCAAAGCTGTTCCAGAGGCCATGAAATACTGTATTTGTAATGCAGCCTGGCTTCTTAATATACGGTTTTCTTAAAGAATGGAGGCCTTGAGATAATGGAAGGGGTGGGGGAGGGACAGGAGATCATCGTTGAAGGAACTGGGAGTGAATGAAAGCTGGATGACTCCTTCCCGTCTGCCCACCCCTGCCCCCCCAGCTCGGCAATGGTTCTCAGAGCCAACCTTGAGAGGATGGGTGACTTCATGCTGTTTCCATGGTTCCCGGTCCTCTCTGCCTTTGTGACTGCCTTCACTAGGTATGAGGGGCTCCATGGAGAACAGTGCAGGAGCCGTACTCAGCTCTGCACACCGAATCCAGCCCACCCCCCGCACTGGTTGGCTCAGGTGCCAAACCTGATCAGCAGCCATTGCCAGAAGATGGGAACGGTGGTGACAGGAAGAAGGTGGCTATTTGAGCTGCTAAAGAAAAACAGGATGAGGCCAGATTCTAAAGGGCTGGTCTGCAAGCATCTGCTGCATTTGCTCACACACACTGCGTGGAGTGAGATCACTGCTAATACCAAGGGCATGACAGACACAAATTAGGGTCATAGAATGTTGGGATAGAAGAGAGATTGTTAGATAGGATTTGGAGACATGGAATGTCAAAACACAGAATGTCACAGCTGAAAGGGGCCTTAGAACACAGATGAAATCCCCGAGAGGTATCTTAAAACACAGAATATGAGAGCTTGAAGAGAGCGAAGAACACAGAATGTCAGAGCTGGGAGGGCCTTAGAACACAGAATGGCAGAGCTGGGAGGGCCCTTAAAACAAAGAATGGCAGAGCTGGGAGGGACCTTAGAACACAGCATGTCAGAACTGGGAAAGACCTTAGAACACAGAATGTCAGAGCTGGGAGGGGCCTTAGAACACAGAATGGCAGAGCTGAGAGGGCCCTTAGGACACAGAATGTCAGAGATAGGAGGTCCCTTACAACACAGAATGTCAGAGCTGGGAGGGGCCTTAGAACATAGACTGTCAGAATTCAAAAGAAACCAAAAGATGATCTTAAGTCCAATTTCTAGGAACAGAGAGCAATGTTGTCTGTTTCTTTCCTTGAGATTCTATTTCTGAGTTTCAGTCTCCCCATCTGTGAAACGGGGATAATACTACTTACTGTAGCACCATCAGGGTTGTTGCAAAGACTGAAGAGATTATTATGAGTCATTTGGAATTACAGAGTATTCTCTAAAGGGAATTCATTCCTCTTCCTTAATTCTTCCCCAGCTGAGCTCTGTGTGTGTGTGTGTGTGTGTGTGTGTGTGTGTGTGTGTGTGTGTTACAAGTAGATAAAGGGCCCTTCACCATCTCCATTCCTACAAGTCTTAGCTGCCTACTCCTCTCTGTCTCCCTGGGTTCTTCTCTCCCAGTGATAAAGCATCGTACGCTATGTGAGAGGACAGAGAAAGAGAGGGTGGGCTAGCCTCTCCACTGTCCCTTGGGTCCATTCTGGAAAGGGAAGCCTCTGAAGTCCAGAGGAATGTGTAGAATCCTCAGAGCTTCTCCTGCTCACATGCACTTAGCGGACTCTGTCTCCCTCTCCTGGATCCTCTCAAAGGATCAGGTAAATGAGGAAATGCAGAAAGCCTCTGTAGAGTCCAGCTTCTGGGGCCCTCCTGGACCATCACACCCTCCGCTCTGTGGATGAGATAGAAAGCAACTGTCTCTACCAGATGACTCAGGATCTTGGTTTGTTTTTCTTGTTTCTTTTTTTGAAGGCCATAGTTGAAATCTTCCCAATGCAATTTTTTAAAAAATCCCAAGTACAGACTTTAGAGTCCAGCCCCAAGCCATGATAATTGTCCCTGTAAATCCTAGATCTAGCCCCAAAGATAAAAATATCTCTGTTGAGTAATCAATGGAGAGAGAATGGCAAAGAGTAAGGGGGCCTTGGAGAGGTTTGCTCTAAGATTAAAAAGCCAGTTGTCAAGAGTCTGCCCTTTTTGGCTTCAATGAGACACTTTCCATTAGAGGAAATCACTGCTTTAGGGGAGAAACATTAAAGCACAGACAGAGAGAGGAGGAGGGTGGGGAGACAGAGACAGAGAGACAGAATGAGGGAGGGGAAGAGGGAAAGAAAAGGGGGAGAGAGAGAGAGTCGGAAAGGGAGAAGGAAAGAGGGTGAGAAGAAAAGAGGAAGGAGGGAGAGAGGGAGACAGAGGGGTGGAAAGACAACAAGAGGAGGAGAGAAAGAAATAGAGAGGAGGAGAGAGGAGAGAAGAAGGGGAGAAAGAGAGAGGGTGAGATGGGGGAAAGAGAAAGGGAAAGAGAGTGAGAGAAAGAGAAGGAGGGAGGAAGACGGAAGGGGGAAGACAGAGACAGGGAGAGGAAAAAAGAGAGAGAGAGAGAGAGAGAGAGAGAGAGAGGAGAGAGAGGAGAGAGAGAAGAGAGAGAGAGAATGAATCAGAAAGCTCTGCTATTTATTGGCTATGTGACTATGTTCTAGTTATTTAACCTCTCTGGGCCTCAATAGCTATAAATCAGTCAGTCCATAAACATTAAGAAACATCTAACACCTACCATGTGCCAAGAATTGTGCTATGCCCTGAGAATTTTTTTTTAAAAAAAGGGTAAGACAGCTCCTGCTAGACTGTGTGGTGTCTAAAAGTCCTTCCCAACTTTAAGTCTCAGTTTCTGTGCTCCTCTGATCCCAGATTTAGATAAAGATATAGAGATGTTTTGGTCAGGACCTGTCCAGAAATTTTATCACTATGGGGAACTTCTGGTATGGAAACTGCTTCTGTCATACCACCCCCTCCTCAATGCAGGCTGGCAACTCTTCTGTAATTTGTATTTAGGTAGGCTATATTGCTAGTACTTCTCAGAGGCAGAACCTGAACTCAGGTCTTTCTGACTCCCTAGCCAGCTCTCCACCATACCATGTGGCCTCTCACTCTGTACAACAAAGAATAGATCACAGATAGCTGAGAATTTGGAAACAAAGTCAATGCCCAGCCACTGAGGAATGGCTAAACAAATTGTGTTACACGAATATAATGGAATATTACTGTGATCTAAGAAGTATATGTGATGAATTCAGAGAACCGTAGGAAGATCTACATGAACTGATTGCGGAGTAAAGGAAGCAGAGCCAAGGAAACAATGTAACAACTGTAACAATGTAAATGGACAGCGGGATGACACACCAAGAAAGGCAAATGGAAATGTAACAAAATTATACAGATCAAGCAAGATTTAAACAAAGAGAGATGAGAAGACGCTCTATGTAGGTGAGAAGTCCACAAGGGTTACCCATTGTACATGTTTTCTGACTTTTTCAATGTATTGATTATTTGTGCTGACTTTTTTTTTCGTCTCTAAAAAAAATTATCTGTCATATGCAATGGCTCTCTGAGAAAGGGAAAGGGAGGAATATGTGGGATACTAGGGCAATGTAAGAAGCAGAAAATGTCAACAAAAAAATTTTAATTATAATTTTTTCATTTAAAAATACATTTCACGAAATCACTGAATTTTAGAGCAGGGAACCATACCATCCAAAAGGTGCCCATTCATAAGTCTCCCCTATACCATCCCCAACCAGGGCCTATCTAACTTCTGTTTGAAGACTCCTCACAGAAAGAAAGAACCCCCTCTGCCTCATAGCTTGAGGATCACTGTCACCTTTATGAAATCTTTATTGTTGTTGTTCTTTGCCCCCAACGTCGAGCCTAAACTCGCATCTCTACTGCTCGTTGTTCTGACCTCCTAGGACTAAGAAGAATGAAACAATACCTGCATGATATCTCTCAAATATCGCCCTTCTCTCCTCTGACCCTGTCACCATCCTCTCATCCCCTCCCACCTGGGCTATTCCAGTAGCTGCTGGTTGGTCTCCCTGCCTCAAGTCTTTCTCTAATACCCATCCTCTACTCAAACTGCCAAAGTGATCTTCCTTAAGTGTTGGTCTGATGGCACCCCCTCCTCCCACATCATTCAGTAAACTCTAGTGACTCCTGATTACCTCTAGGATCAAATAGAAAATCCTCTGGCTTTTAAAGCCCTTCATAACCTGGACCCTTTTTATTCTTCCAGTCTTCTTACACCTTATTCCTCTCCAAATACTTCGTGATCCAGTGACATTGGTGTCTCGGCTGTTCCTGGCATAAGGAACTCTAGCTCCTGACTGCTTTTACTTTTACTGGCTGTCATCTATGTCTGGAATTCTCTCCCTCCCTAGCTTCTCTAGCTTCCTTCAAGTTTCAGCTTCAAAAAAACCCTCCTGCAGGGTAAGTGGTGCAGTGGGTAGAGCACCAGCCCTGGATTTAGGAGGACCTGAGATCAAATCCAGCCTCAGACACATAACACTTACTAGCTGTGTGACCCTGGGCAAGTCACTTAACCCCATTGCCTAGCCAAAAGAAAAAAAATCCTCCTGCAAGAAACTTTTTTGATGTCCCTAAATGCTAGTGCCTTCCTCTAGTGATTATCTACAATTTATCCTGTATATATCTTGTCTATACAGAATTGTTTGCATGTTGTCTCCCCCATTAGATTGTGAGCTCCATGAGGCAGGGACTGTCTTTTGCCTTTCTTTGTATTCCCAGCACTTAGCACAGTGCCAGGCACATAGTAGGCACCTAATAAATGCTTGTTGACTTGATTTCCACTGGAGGTCAATACTTGAAGATGGCTATCTGACCTCTATTCTCCACCTCTCTCAGGCCTTCTCTTTTTTTTCAATTAAACATCCTTAGTTCCTTCACTTTATCTTGATCCCCCTCACCATTCTGGTACCTCTGCTCTGAACATTGTGTTTCATATCCTTCCTAAAATACGATGCCCCAGATTGAGCACGGTACCATAGACATGGCCAGGCCAAAGTACACAGAGCACAGAATGTTGTTAATCTCTAACATATTAACAATAGCCTCACATTTATATGGCAGTTGATACAGGATCATAGGATTTCTAACCAGCAGGGACCTCTGAGGTCATCAGGTCTAACCTCTTCATCTTATAAAGGAAAAAACTGAATGAAAACCATCCTGATTAGAGTTTGCAGGATACTGGCCTTATAATAACCCCAGGAGGTGGACAGTGGAGAGTGTGCTCAAGAAATAGACATGGAACTGGAACCGGGCAATCTCAAGACAATTTAGCAAATCTTTGTTCAATGCCTGCTCAACACAAAAAGGCACAGCCCTGGGCTAGATGCCATAGGGAAGACACTATAAAAACAAAACAGTCCTCACCCTCATAGAGCCTACAAGGTAATTGGAAAATAAGGCTAATTATGGTGATGAGACAATTAGAGAACATTCCAAAACAGCACAGATGTAATTTTCATCTGACCAGTGTTGTTTCTCAATAATATCACTGATGCATCATAACCATCATAATATATTTGCGACCTGACCATAAAGTCTTGAAAACTCACTGTCATTGCATTTACAACAGTGTCCTTGTAGAAATAACTGCCCCTATAACGTTGTTTCACCTAACGTCATTTTTTTTTTACAAAACCAATTAATAACATTAGACAAGACCTGTCTGTCTACAATCAAGTGTTAAATTAAATGGTACTTTGGCGAGGTTGTCAGGGGATGGGCACAGTAACACACTGTTAGTGAAGCTACAAATTGGTGCAACTACTCTGGAAAACGTTTTGGAACCATACCCCAAAATTCGCTTTGACTCAGAGATGCTGCTATTAGACGTATGCTCCCAAGGAAACCTACAACAGAAAAAGGACCCACATGTACAGTAATATCGATAGCTGTACTTTTTATTGTAAAAAAAAGAGTTGGAATCAAAAATTCCTCAGCTCATCAGCTGAGGAATGGTTGAAAAATTATAGCATAGGAATGGAATGGAATTCTACTATGTCATAAGAAATGGTGACTATAAAGGATTCAGAGAAACACGGGGAGACTTGTATGAACTAACACAGGGTGAAATGAGTAGAACCAGTAGAAATATATGTGTGTGTGTGTGTGTGTGTGTGTGTGTGTTTGTGTGTGTATCCTGAGCACAATAATAAGATGAGAGGAAACACCTTTGAAAGATCTTAGAAATCTGATCAAAGCAATGACCACTCAAGACTTCAGAAGACTAGCGGTGAAACAATCTCTTGGCAGAGGTAGTAGACTAGAGATACAGAATGAGGCACGCATTTGCTAACAGGGATAAACGTCATATAAGGTCAATTACTGCAGCAGCTGGAATGAAAGCCACTCACTGCAGCAGTTGGAATGAAAGTAAATGTCATAGTTGCTGGGTCATTCAATGGGTCGAGTGCCCACTAGTACAGGCCAGTGCTATTCCAATCCTCCTTAGGAAGATGAAGCAACAAAGATGATTCTGACCAAACCATAGATTCCATTGCCTCTTGAGAGGATCTCCCTGTTCTTTTACAAGAAAGATCACTTCTGAAATGAAAACTAGACGTTGTGTTTCTTGAAAGTGGCTTTATAGTTGAAGTCCTAAAGGAGGGAGAAGAGAAAGCAGAAATAATGACCTGATACATGAAGTCTGTGTGGGTGAGAAATGCTCAGTGAAAGACTTCCTGACCACTTCTGGCTTTCAACAATGAAATTCAATTCAACAAGTATTTATTAAGCCCTTATTATGTGCTAGGCATTTGGGGCTATAAAGACAACAGAGACCAAAAAAAAAATCAATCCATCATTTACCCAGGATTTATCATCTAGCATTCATTAAGTGCTTATTATGTCCCTGGCAATATGCTAGGCACCACAGTTGTAAAGACAATAACAAAATCAATCATTCAGTCAATAAGCAGGAGAATGATTTATATCAGTTTGAGGAAACTTCCTCTTTTAATGAAGAGCCCGCTAGTCTGCAATTTAAAGTCTTAAGAGATTTGCCTAGAACACTAAGAGGTTAAAAAACTTATCCAGGGTCATAGTCCCTCCAAGGCACTCCAATGTAAGCCTGCTATCCATTGTGACACAAAGAAGTATATAGAATAGTACTGGCCATAAATTGAGAAGTATAACTAGGGTGCTGTGACAGGAGCTTTGCTCTGGCGTGCTGAGAGTAACTGACATCACAGAGGTATGCTTCAACCCTTTCCCCTCTATAGTGCAGGTAGGCTCCCTTGCCCAGCTCCCATTTGCCAACCCTGAAGGTTGGTACCATGGTACCCTTCTCCTGGAATCTATCTTCCCCCCACTGCCTTATTCCCCTGCCACTGTCTCAACCCTTCATCTAGAAGTTGGGGAACTGCAGGTCAGCAGTTGGGAATTACCAGCTGAGACAAGGAATCTCCGACTTGACTCTCTAAGGGACAAGGTGCCCCCTCTCCTGGCAAACACCATTCAACTGAGTCTGCACCAGGGTCCAGCACTCTTACTTACAGCTCTATGCAAATCATCACTCTCCCCTCCCCTAACCCCCAACCCTACTGAGTCAACATAGGTCATTTCCTAGAGCAAGTCATAGACTTAGCTTTATAGCTGGAAAAGACCTTATCGATCTTAGGAAGTATAGGATTTGGAGTTAGAATGAACCTATGCACTCAAAGGGCCGCACTTGAGGACCTACAGGGCCACACGTGGCCTCAAGGCCTCCACTCTTAGGCTATACTACGTGCCTGGAATGATCGTCCTCTTCACCTCCACCTTCTGTCTTCCCTAGTAAGTGTATGAGGCCAGACTTGAACTCAGGTCTTCCTGAATCCAGGCCGAGCACCACCTGCTGTCTCCTATGCAAACAGAGGTTAAATGACTTGCCCAAGGTCACACAGCTTGTAAGTGTCTGAGGTTAGATTTGAAGTTAAGTCTTCCTGACTATAGGCCAAGCTCTCTATCCACTGAGCCACCTAGCTGCCCCTATCCAACTGAATAAACGCCCATTGATTAACTAAACAACTAAAAGAGTGAATAAAAATCATTTGAGGTTGGTTGGATGGTTCTCCTGTAGAAACTTCTTGAGGTCATAGATTATTTCATTTTTATCTCTCTATCTCAAGCACCTTGTATACAGTAGGACCTTAACAAATAGTAGTTGACATGATTCTAAAAGACCAAAGATGAAGCATACAATGAGGTGATGGACTCAACATGCAGAACGGGGCATGCATTTTTGGACGTGATCATAGCCAATGAGGGAATTTTCCTAGCTTGACTATGCATATTTGTTATGAAAGTCTCCTTTTTCTTTTCTTTCTTTTTTTTGGGGGGGTGAGGGGGGTGGTAAAAAGTAGAGTGAAGGGAAAAAAGAAAAAATAAATACAGGTTAACTGAAAAAATTAACAAAATTTTTAAGTAAAAATTTTGGATTTATTGGAATTTAATTCCTCTTAAGGATTAGACTCAATGGCTTCTGAGGTCCCTTCTAGTTTGAATCTATACTCCTAAGAACCTATGATTCCAGGGGCAGCTAGGTGGCACAGTGGATAGAGCACCAGCCCTGAAGTCAGGAAGACCTGAGTTCAAATCCGGCCTCAGACCAAACACTTGACACTTACTAGCTGTGTGACCCTGGGCAAATCACTTAACCCCAATTGCCTAAAAGCAAAAAAAAAAAAAGAACCCATGATTCCGAAGAGGGAAAATTAATGTGCAATTCATGAGTTGGACCACTAGAGGCCAGCCTAACTACACAGACCATTTAAGGTCACAAATAGTCTAGAAAAAATTTTGCCTCTCAGCTGCATCCTAGACCAGGATCCCACTGCGTAACAGAAATTGTTTAATTCTTTGTGGCCTGGAGTTGAGAAGAGGAAAAGCTCCTTTATAGATGCAACCAAGAAAGTGGTTTTATAATTAAAATAACCAAGTGTCTGGAGAGGGTTTTATTAAAAACAAAATGGGGGTACCTTAGTCAGGAGGCATAGAGGTAATAAGTGATCCCTTCCCTACTGAGCCTGGGAAATTATCCCAGACTTGTGAAAAGCAAAAGGGACCCAGAGAGCTGCACGCAGCCTGCCTGCTCTTGGTGATCATGGTCATTACAGAATGTCAGAGCTGGGAGGGCCCTTCGAACACAGGATGTCAGAGCTGGGATGGGGACTTAGAACACAGAATGTCAGTGCTAGAGGGGCCTTAGAGCACAAGATGTCAGAGCTGGGAGGGCCTTTAGAACACAGGGTGTCAGAGCTGGGAGGGCCCTTAAAACATAGAATGTCAGTGCTAGAGGGGCCTTAGAGCACAAGATGTCAGAGCTGGGAAGGCTTTTAGAACACAGAATGTCAGAGCTGGGAGGTCCCTTAGAACACAGGATGTCAGAGCTGGGAGGGCCCTTAGAACACAGGATGTCAGAGCTGGGAGGGCCCTTAGAGCACAGAATGTCAGTGCTAGAGGGGCTTAGAGCACAAGATGTCAGAGATGGGAGGGCCCTTAGAACACAGGATGTCAGAGCTGGGAGGGCCCTTAGAACACAGGATGTCAGAGCTGGGAGGTCTGAATAGATAGAACAGATAATGTCAGAATTGAGTGGGGAGAGGGACTTAGAATACAGAATGTCAGAACTGGGGGAGCTTTTAAAACATAAAATATCAGAGTGGAAGAGGAGTTTAGAACACGGAACATCTGAGCTAAAAAAGCCCTAGAACATAGAATGTCAGAACTGGAATGAGCCTTAGAAAATACAATAAGAAAGCTGGGAAGAATCTTAGAACAGAATGTTAGCACTTAGAAGGCTAGGACTTGAACCAGGCCTCCTTCACTTTAAAATTGTGACCCACCTAAAGGTAGGAATAACCCCATTATCTTGAGTCTCCAAATGACTTTAAACAAGCAAACAACTCTGCAGACCACCAATTACACCTGCCATTCCCTTTTGATGTCACCAAAAAACCCTCTCTAGTGTGACCCAGCTCCACAATTAGAATCTTATTTTACAATGCCTAATTTTCTAATGTTTTGGGTAACATAACTTAGCATTTTTAACCAATGAATGAAAAGGTTCATCATCACTTCACCTGTGTGTGTCCCATCTGATGAATCTTCATTTGGTGCCTTGCTGTGGGGTAGAGGTGAGTCTAGGGTCATGAAGGCAGCAGTGTCCAAGCTCAGGCAGGTCCAACGAAGCCTGGAGACAGGTGCTGCTTGTGTTGAGGACCAGTGCAAAAAGTGTCATCACCCAAAGGTTGGTCACCAGGTGATGAATTCTTTTTGCTTACAGGAACTCATGACACCCTATGCTAAGGCACGAAACGGCTGTGACCTGTATCCACAAACAAAGGCTTCACACTGAGGAAGGCACAGATCATTTGAATTAACAAAGCGTCTCAACTCAATAGCTAGATTCCAAACTCCTTGGAGGACTGGGACCATATTTCTTCTAAGCTGAAATGCATAAATAAATTAAAAGGCATTTATCAAGCATTTACTATGTGCCAGGCATTGTGTTAAGTGTGGAGTGTACAAACACATGAGAACAAAACCTGCCCTCAAGGAGCTCACACTCTAACAGTGGAAAACATTACATAAAGTGCTGGACATACAGAGGCTTGGCAACAAAAAAACATTGATCGGCACAAGTTGATGGACTGAATGTCAATGGTGGCCCTATTTTTGATGTAGGCAGCTCTTGAATGAAACAGCTCTTACCTAAAATTCCAAAAGTAAATACCATCATATTATAGATTTGAACACAGCACTCTGAGACAGAGTGGTATAGTCAAAAGAGAACTAGACTGCCTCCTAGATGTGGGTGTCCCCTGAGAATCTGTCCTGAGCCTTCCCTCCCTCCAATTCTCTCTGTCTCTCTGTCTCTCCCTCTCCCTCTCTCTTCTACATCTTTCCTCCTCCTCCCTTTCCCCACTCTGTCAGCTCTCATGAGTTTAATTATCTCTATGCAGATGTTCCCCAGATCTATTTATCAAGCCCTAGCCTCTCCTAAACTCCTATTCTTCATCATCAATGGATTACTGGACATCTCCAAATAGAGATGCCATGGGCATCTCAAATGCAACATATTCAAAATGAAATTCAATATCTTTGCCTTTAACTCAGGGGTCAGTAAATTAAACCCAGGACAAATCCAGCCAGCCGCCTGTTTTTGTACAATTGGGAGCTAAGAACACTTTTTATATTTTTAAATAGTTTCAGTGTTTTTTAAAATGTAAAAAAAAAAAACCCCCACCATTCTTTGCTTGCCCAGGATAGAATACAGGCAGGCTGGTAGTAGCTGGCCAGCCCTTGCTTTGACCCATTCTTCCTGCAAACTTCCCTATATCTGTTGAGGGTGCCATCATCTTTCCAGCCACCCACGTTCATAACCTTTGAGATACATTCTTCTCTTCCTTCTCACTCACCTGCTCATATCCAATTAGTTGCCAAGTCTTGTAGATTCTGCCTGTCCAACACCTCCCTAGTCAGCACCCTAATTCAGATCCTCATCATCTCTTGTCTGGAATACTGAAGTGGTCTCTGTTTTCTATGTTTTGAGTCTTCCCCACCTCTAGCTCTCCCATCTCCACACAACAACCAGATGGACATTCCTAAAGCATGGGTCAGATGTGTTTTAGAAAGTGCTTCATTCTCCAGAACCCAGAGTGGCTCCCTGTTACTTCGAGAGAAGGAATTATTAACCTGGGCTACTATCCCCAGAACCACAAGGGCTCCATAAATAGATTTCAGCAGTCTACGAACTTGGACGGGAAAAAATGACATTATTGTTTTCACTAATCTCTAACCGAAATTTTAGCATGTTCTTTAATTATGAACATAGGCCAAAAACCACTATTCTGAGAAGGGCCCATAGACTTCTTCAAACTATAAAAGAGGATCTTGATATAAGAAGTTTAAGAAATCCTACTCCAGAGTAAAGTGATACTAATCATTAATAATAATAATTAACATTTATATGGTGTTTTAGATTGGTAGAACACTTTCAAATACAAACTTTATAATATATTATCTTATATTCCTCGGGCTGGGATTTAGAGCCTTTCTCCCAGGCTGACTTCAGTCTATCTTTAGAGATATTGTACATTACTCTCAGGTACCTATTCTACACTTTATCAGTGTTGGTTGAATTGAACTGAATTAGAAAACTATTGTTTAGAATCCACGTCCTACCCTTTTCACTCCTGAATTCAATTTCTTTCATCAGTAAAATGGGGACAATAAACCTCGTCCCACCTACCTCACAGGGCTGTTGTGAGGAGAGCATTTTAGACATCACAAAGTATTTTGTGAGCTATACTGCGAAATATTACAATAGACCAGTATATGGGCCAACTGGTAGACCCTAAACTAGGGGTGGGAAACTTGCAGCCTCAAGGCACATGTGGCCCTCTAGGTCCTCAAGTGTGGCCCTTTGACTGAATCCAAACTTCACAGAACAAATCCTCTTAATAAAAGGTTTTGTTCTGTAAAACTTGGACTCAGTCAAAAGGCAGCACCCAAGGACCTAGAAAGCCACATATGACCTTTAGGTCACAGGTTCCCCACCCTTGCCCTAGATGATCAGCACACAAGCCAACTGGCAGACCCGTCACCCCTGGTAAACTCGCTTGAGAGGACAAAGCACTGGGCACTATGCTTGACAGTATAAACTACTGAGATGAATCTAACAAGATAAAATCAAATAGAAGTGAATGCAGAATCTTCCAAATATAGGTCAGGGGAAGCCTGGTTAGAGAGCAGCTTGCCGAAGAAGAACTAGGAGTTTTGATGGACCACAAGCTCACTATGAGTCAATAATGTAATGCAATGGCCAGGAAAGCTCATGTGATGGACTTCATTCAGAGAGAGAGAAATAAAGCACTTATGGTCCCCCTGTGCTCTGCCCCAGTCAGACTCCCTCCAGAGGGCTGTATTCAGTTCTAGGCACCACCGTTCAAGTGCACAGATCGGGCTAGAGAGTCTCTAGAGGACAGCAACCAGGACAGTGAAAAGTCTTCAGTTTGGGTTGCATGAGTATTCAGGGAAGAATGTGGGAGCAATTAGCCAGGAGAAAAAAAGACTTGGGTGGCCTGTGGTAACTTGGCTCAAGCATCTGAAAAGCTGTCGTGTTCTGCTTGGCCCCAGGAAGTAGAACCAGGAGCCACGGGTGGTAGTTACAAAGAGGAAAGTTTAGACCAATGTTAAGGGAAAACTTTGTAATAGAGATGGTGGAATGAGCTGCTTCAGGAGGGAGTGGGCTCCCCTTTATTGGAAGTCTTCAAGCAGAGGGTGGGGGACCATATTGTACTGGGAAGGGGGTGAGGTTCTCTTCTGGGTATGGGTTAAACTAGATGGCTTCTGAGGTCCCTCCTAACTCTGAACAATCTACAATTACACACTTTGTACGTAGTACGTATTGAGAAGTGGTTGATAGAGGAGACTTGGCAGAGTTGGTAAAGAGGTCAGAAGGGGAAGGGGAGGGAAGATGGTCCAGCCCAGCTTCTGCCAGACAGTTCTCAGTGTCCTCTCTGGACATCCTCTTCTATCCATGCTCTGATTCTGGCTCCTCCTGCCGTCAGCTGAGTCCACTAAAACCCTTCTGGGACTGTCCAGGCAGCGATGACAATGTCAGGGCCAGCACTGACCCAGTTGTGAGTTAATCTGATCTTTTGGTGACAGGGGAAACCATAATGGGATGGATCTCTGACAGAGGCTCAGCTTTCAGGAAATTCAAGGAGGAGGCCAGGGTCACCATGGAAAGATAACATTGACAAGTCACAGTGAGCACAGATTGTGAAGGAGGCCCTAAGTACCAGGCTAAGAGTTTGGACTCGATCCTGGAGGCAGAGGGGAACTATCAAAGGTTTCTGAGTAGGTAAGTGGCATAATCATAGCTGATATTTAGGAAGAACAGTGTGTCCAAGTCCTCTACTGGGACTAAAAGGGCTTTGCGGAAGAATTAGGTGAGCCAGTCAATGCTTAAAGGAATAGGTTCTTTTATTTGGTGTGTTTAGGGGAAGGAATAAAAGGGAAGGCCACATGGTTTAACAGTAAACACCCAAGGGAGCAGAAAGTAGGAAGGACAGAAAATTACTAAGGCAGCCTACTAAACCGTGATTTACGTTGGAATCAGGACTGATGCTTCCAAAGTGGGTCAGTCCATCAACCCCTTCCCCGTGGGATCAGGACTGACACCTCCAGATGGGGGTGACCTCCCTAACACTGACCATAGGATCGGGGGTCTAGCGCTGAAAGGAACATTAGGGGTCGTGTAGTCCAAACCCTCACTTTACTGATGAGGAAATTGACTTGCCCAAGGTCACATAGGTAATAAGTAGAAGGGCTGAGATTTGAATTCAGGTTCATGGAGGACCTTGCAGATTGGATGCGTGTGGAATGGACAGCGAAGAAGCTGGAGGAGCCATCCCCGAGACAATCTAGTAAAGCTCAGAATTCTCTTAAGGCGGGATTTAGGGTGTTGCAGACAGGCTCGGAGCTCTTCAGATCACACCCTAACTGCTGAGCTTCCTCGTACTTAGGGCTAGACCTGACATGGGATTTGGGAGAGAGGGACTGAAACCTTTGAGGCCACAGAAACTGACAGCATAATACAGCAATTAGAATATTGACACTAAAGTCAAGAAAATCTGCCTTACCTCTCATCTCCAATACTTAGCCAGCTGCCTATCTCTGCATGCATGTTGCACCTGGTGATTTGCCTCCTCCATTAGAATGGCAGCTGCTTGAGGGCAGGGACCTTTCTTTGTATGCTCAGCACCTAGTGTTCTACCAGGCCCGTATGCAGTAAGTGCTTAATAAATGCTGGCTGAATGGCCCTGGGCAGTTAAGCTACAAACTTTTCCACCCCTGTTTTCATCTCTGTAAAATAAATATTACAGCACTTACTTGTCAGGGTTATTGTGAGATTCGGATGAGATAACACTTAGAAAGAGCTATGCAAGTTTAAATAGACTACATAAATGTCAGTTATTTATAGTGGAGGCACATGTGTATAAAATATATAAAGTTGGAATATAGAAAGGTGGAAAGGATCTTGGAGACCCTCTAGTCCAACTCCTTCACTTTACAGATAAGGAAACTGAGGCCCAAAGAGATTAAGTGACTCCCAAGGTCATGTAGGTAGTAAATGGCAGAACCCAGATTTGAGCCGAGGTCCTCAGACTCCAAATTCAGCATTTGTTTTTGAGATTTTGTCTGAAGGGATCAGTTAATGTTTTGTATAGAAGATGGCCCTTGAGCTGATACTTAAAAGAATCTAGGGACTCTAAGAATAAAGGGTGAGGAGGAAGCACATTCCAGGCATCTAGAATTGACCTGGGCAAAGACAGGGAGGTTGGAGATGTAGTAATATGGGTGAGGAATAGCAAGAAGGCCAGTTTGGCTGGACTCCAGTGCATGTAGAGTTGATATTGTATCCTAGAGGAAATAGGGAGCTACTGGAGTTCATTGAGTAGGGGAGTGATGTGGTCAGTCCTTTAAGAATACCACTTTGGTGGCTGTGTGGAGGATAGACTGGAGAGAGAAGAGATTTGAGGCAGTGAGACCTATTTAGAGGCTACAATAATATTCCATAGGGAAAGGAATAAAGCCTTGAACTAGGGTGGTCATGGTATGAATAGAGAGAAGGCAATGGATTGGACAGATGTTGGGAAGGCAGAATTGACATCATTTGCCAATTGCTTGGATGTGAGTCAGGGAAAGTAGGGCGCTAAGGATAACTCCAAGGTTGCAAACATGAGGGACTAGAAGGATGGTGGCATTCTCAACAGACATAGGAAAGGGGGTGTGTTGAGAGGCATGATGATTTCTATTTAGGACATGATCAGAGTGTCATCACTAGATTAGCCAGGGGTAGTGCAGGTGGGAAGGTAGGGGGATAAATATTTTCAGGAGTGAGTGCTACAGAAGTTCCTAAGACCACCTACCTCTTTTTGATCATAGTAGAGCTGCAATCTGCAGGGATAAAAGAAGTACCTACACCAGAAAATCACCTTGAAACCTTGAAGGAAAGACTCTACAGCTCAGATCGGAGGATAACTCTGGAATAGCCTGTACAAAAACACAACAGCTGAATCGACCAGGGTGGTCTCCACTAAATGAACAAGACTGACAGATGAACTCCAACCATTACAAGCCTCCTCTTTCTGGATGAGACAGGAAGCTCTTGGAAACAAAGATATCATCATTGTTCCTTGAAGTGCCTGGACAAATGGGGGCCATATGGTGGCCCGGGCAGAGAGATGGGTGAGGCAGACAAAGGCGCAATCTTGGCCATTCTGAGCCTGGATCCCAGTCCCACATAGCCTTGCCAGGACTGACATTCCTGTGGGCATCCCAGTGACTGTAAAGAATTCATTTCCATCTGCCCTGATCCATCAAGATTCGATACCCTCCTCACCACCTCACTCTTGCCAAGATGTCCTTAAAGGGGAATCACCCATGAGACAAGCAAGGGTTGAGAGAAATTAGCATAGTAAATAAGGTAGGGAGGGATGGGCCCCCTCCCAGGTACTGCATGGCTGATGCTGAGCTGTCCACTAGACCACTGGAGCACAATTCTAGAGCTGGAAGGGGATTGAGAGACCATCTAGGTCAATCCTCTCATTTTACAGTTGAAGAAATTGAGAATCCAAAAGGAAAAAAAATGAATTACCCGAGGTCCTTCTTTCACTTTGTTTTCTTCTTTTCATAATATATAATTTATTGTTTTGCCCAATAGATCTGTGAAGGAGAGAATCATGGGAAGAAAGACACAGACCCTAGCTCTGCAACTTACCTACAAAGGCTGGTAGGTAAAAGCAACCAGGGTCTGGATAGGGTGATATGGATATTAGCATAAGCTTCAAAGGGGGAAAGAATTCTGAGTGAGAACAGCAGAGAGAGGGTCTGTAAATGGCATTGAGAAACTAAGAGCATACTTGCTGCTCTGAGGGGTAGTATACCAGAGGCCATGAGACTTGGAGTCAGGAAGACCTGGGTTCACTGTGTGACTTTGGGCAAGCTATGTCACACCTCTGTGCCTCAGTTTCCTCATTTATAAAATAAATCATCTGGTCCAACCCACTAACTTATCTCTGACCCTATGATCCTACAAGCCCATTGCCTCAGTTTAGCACCTCCAAGTTGGACCATCCCCTTTCCCTGTTACCTAGTCAAAGGTGCTAAGGTCATTTCTGGTAAAGGTTAGTGGGGAAAGAGTCAGGGCTGGACCTAATAGAGAGTGTGTGTGTGTGTGTGTGTGTGTGTGTGTGTGTGTGTGTGGTTTCCAAGAAATGGGTAGGGGAAAAGGGAGGGAGGAGAGAATGAATGGCAACATCCATAATCCCTTGCTGCTGTATGCCACAGCTGTTTCTGAATAGTGTGGAGAGCATTCACATTTTTGTCAACCAGATTATGTTTGAAGGACCCTGTAGATCCACCCACAGAAAGGAATCTTAGAGTTCATATGATCATAGACCTAGAGCGAAGAGCCTCTATGGGAAGGGAAGATCTTTTCATAATGGGAATGAGCATTCAATAGTTTACTTTATTTTGCAAGCTCAGAAGGACAGCCAAGATGGTACACGAGTGCTTTCAAGATGGTCCCAGAGGCAGAGGAGGGAATCCAGGGCATTGGGGGATATCTGATGGAAAGACAAGGATGAGACTCCCACAGGATGGGCTCTGAGCCACAGGAATAAAACGAGCAAAAATGCTTGGCACTAGCACAGATCTGGAAAATACCAACGCTAATTCAGATATTTGCCTAACCAGAGGATGGCTCCTGTGCTCCATTATTATTCATGCTGAGTGAAAGGATCACAGAGCTAAAGCTAGAAGGTACCTTAGATGCCACCTAGTCCATTATACAGAGAGGGAAACTGAGGTCCAGAAGGGTGGTGTGACTTTCCAAGGTTAACACAGCTAAGAAATGGCAAAGATTTGCACCTCAGTGTCCTCCGACACCAAACCCAGGTCTCTTTCCATGGGTACACACTAAAGGAAGGCCCCTAGCACATTGTGTGACATTGACAAGAGCCATGGATGATGGGTGGGCTTGAATGGGCTGTGATCAGCATCACTGAAAGTCATCCCCTCATTGGAGACATCACAGATTCATTGAAGTTACCAACTAAGATCTTGAAGCAGGCTGCCACTTAATTATAACAAATCATCTGTTTTCGAATTCTCCACTGTTCTTTCTCCCTTTTGTTAGTAGCAAGGAGCCAAGAGAGAGGGCAGCTCTTTGACTAAACCATCTTGACTCCCCAATATTTAGGAAATGTGGATTTGTGTCATTCATTTTCAAATAAAGTCCCACCCTCTCCCACTCTGATGCCTCTGTGCCTGCCCTCCCCCATATCTGAAATGTAGCCCTCCAAATCCTGCACTTGAAAGCTCAAGGCTCGCCATAGGTGCTGCTTTATCCAGGGAGCTCCCATCCACCTGTCCTGCTCTTCCCAGCTAGATATGATCCCTCCCTCTCCACCTCTATTTCAGTCTTCCCTATCATTTCCACTCTAATTGTGTTTGTTTTTTAATTGGCGCCTGTGATTTCATTAGTGCATCTAGGAAATTCTCTGGTAAGACAAATCCCTCCACCAAAGCATATCTCCAAGTTTTCTGCAATTTACAGTTTGAGAGGGTTTCCTAGGACACCATGAGATTAAATGACTTGCTCAGTATCACAAGGCTATTACAAGTCAGAAGCAGGACTTAAAGCCAAGGTGCCCTGACTCTGAGGTGAGTCTCTGTCTACTATAATATATTTTCATATTTGTGCTCATGTCCAACTCCCAGCATAATGCTTGGTACATAACGTGGAGGGCTAACAAAACAAGACATAATGAATTTAAATAACCCAGTCTCAGAAAAGGAAATTTCACAAGCCACAAATTAAACTCTCAAAGAAAAAGAACTGGGAACCACATGGATTTATAAGTGAATTCTATCAAACATTCAAAGAACCATTAATTTCAGCATTACATAAGCTCTACAAAAATAGAACTAATATTCCTACTTACCAATTCCTTCTGTGATGGAAATATGCTTTTAATACCTAAACCAGAGAAAAATAAAGCAGAGAAAGAAAACCACAAAACAACAACCCTAATAAATATTAATATTAAAATATTGAATAAAATATTAAGTCTATACAGTAATATATTTAAAATAGTTTATAGTGTGACATTATAGAACATTAATATTAATAACAGTTAACATTAATTTAGTAAGTATAAATTATTGATTTTAATAAAAACAGTGAAAATAATGATTATATAAAGCCATGGAAAAAGGTTTTGACACAATACAATACTCATAATACAACAACCATATCTATTAAAGATGTTTAAAAACACGGAATAAATGATTTTTCCTTACTGTTATAGAAATCTGAAACCAAGAGTCAGTAGTATCTAAAATAGAGAAATGTTACAGGTCCTCCAATAACATCAGGCATGAATCAAAAATGTTCATTATCACCATTATAGGTTTTAATAGATTATATTCTAGATTTTAAGCTGATAGTTATCAAAATAAGGAAGGAAAGGAAAAAGAAATAAATAGAATAAGCCCAGGCAACAAAGTCATAGCTTTTTGCAGAGTATATAATAGCCTTCTTAGAGAACTTTATTTGTAATAGGTTATGGCATTCATATAGGACTCTTAAAATTTGCAAAGTTCTTTACATATGCTATCTCATTCGGTCATTTATCTAAAAACTAAGCGAAACAATAACATCAGCAAAGCAGCAAAATAAAAAATAAACCCACACAAACTGTGAGCTTTTTTCTACATTGCCAACATAACCAAGCAGGAAGAGATGTTTTTTTAAATCCATCCAAAATACCTACAGAATATATAAAATATTTAGGAGTTCATCTAGCAAAACATGTACAGGGATTACGTGAATAAAACTACAAAACAATTTTATGGAAATAAATATTGAAATAATTAATTAGAGAGATATTAATTTCTCATAATTTGGCCAACTATGCCAATATAATAAAAATGCCAGCACTATATAAATTGATTTACACATTCAATACTGTGACAACCTGACTACCAAAGTATTACTTTATAAAGTTGGGGAGGAAGTGGAGAGAGATACAAAATTTATCTGGAAAAATAAAAAATCAAGAATATCAAGAAAATAAAGAGGAGAGAGAATAGGAAGGAAAGAAATCTAGCTGCACCAGATGTCAAATTATCCTATAAAAAAAATCATCAAAAACTATTTCGTACTTGGCAAAGAACTAGAGGCTGAGGGGGTGTCCATAAATTGGGAAATGGTTAAACAAGCTGTAGTATATGCTTGTGATGGAATACTATTGCTCTGTAAGAAATGATGAGCAGGTAGATTTTTTAGAAAAACATGGAAAGATTTGCATGAAATAATGAAGAGTAAAATGAACTGAACCAAGAAAGCATCATGTATAGTAACAACAATATTGTTCAAAGAATAACTGTGAACGACTAAGTTATTCTGAGTATTATAAATACTCAAATCAACTTCAAAGGACCTATGAAGGAAGATGCTATCCACCTCCATAGAAAGAATTGAAAAATACAAGTACGCATAATACAGTTTTACATACATACACATGCTTGCATACATGCATGTATGTGTGTGAAATAGTGGCCTTCTCTAGTGTGAGGTGAGGAGGAAGGGAGAGAGACAATACAGAACTTAAAATGTAACAAAAACAAATAAATGAAATTAAATTAAAAAAACTAGTCAGGACTGGTTAAAAAAAATAGAAAAGATCAGTGGAACAGATAAAAACACAAGATCTAGAAGCAAATATATATATATATATATATATCACAGCTTATCATGAGCTTTTGATAAGCTCAAGGACTCCAGCTATTGGAATGAGGTTTCACCATTGAATAAAAACATCTGTGAAAACTGGAAAGCTATCTGGAAGAAATTAGATTTAGATCAACATCTTATACCATATACTGCAATAAGCTCCAAATGGATACTCAAAATAATAATTACAATAATAATAACTAACATTTATATAGCACATTCTATGTGCCAGATACTAAGCTTAAATGCTTTACAATTATTATCTTATTTGATCCTCCCTACAGCCCTTGGAGGTATGTACTTTAGGTTACATTTAAAACAAATTAGAAGGACATAGAAAAGGATGCTTTTTACAAATACGAATAGGAAAAGAGATCTTGACCATACAAATGATAAAGAGGAAGACAATTTTGATTACATAAAATTAGAAAACTTTAACACAAACCAATCAGTGCATCTAAAATTAGAAGGAAAACAATTAACTGAGGGGGAAAATCTTTGCACCATGCTTTTCTGGTACAAGTCTGATATACAGGATAGATAACTGATTCAAGTATACAATAATAAGAGCCATGCTCTAATGGCTAAATGATCTAATAATATGAAAGGATAATTCTCAAAAGAAGAAAAGCAAGCCATCAACAACCATATTAAAATGCTTTAAAAATCACTAACAATTAGAGAAATGAAAATTAACACAACTTTGAAAATCCACTTCTCATCCATCAAATGGCAAAGTTATAAACAAGGAAAATGACAACTGCTGGAGAGAATGTGGGAGGGCAAGCACACCAGAGCAATATTGCTGGAACTGTGATTTGATCCAAATATTCTAGAAAGCCATTTGGAACTGTATCTGAAAAGCCACAAAACTATGATATCCTTAAACCCAGCAGCACCACTATTTGGCATATAGCCAAAAGAGAGAAGAGAAAGAGGGTCCTATATATATAAAATATTCATAGCAGCATTTTTTGGTTGTATTAAAGAGCTGGAAACTAAAAAGGCTCCTATCAATTGGGAAATGGTTGAATAAAACAGGGCACATGTATGTAAGGAACAGAATGTTGTACCATTAAAAAATTTTGAAAGATGCATATTCAGAGAAACCTGAGAAGACTTACATGAACTGATGAATGATGAAGTGAGCAGAGCCAAGAGAGCAATGTATACAATAATTATAGCATTGTAAAGAAAATAAACTTTGAAAGACAATGTTTTTGGCCAAGGGAATGACCAATCATAACTTCAAAAGATTGTGATAAAACCTCTCTTGTCAGGAAGTGATGGGGTACATGTAAACAATGAGTCATACATGTTTGTACATGGCTGATGGGTGGATTTCTTTTGTCTGACTATGCTGAGTTCCTTCAAATGAAGGTATTTTGAGAGGAGAGAAAGGAGGGGCGGAGGAGGAGAGGGTTTAGTGAAAGTGATGGCCCAAAAAAGGAAGAGAGGAAAGAAAGCATTTAAAGAAAATGCACTGGGGCAGCTAGGTGGCGCAGTGGATACAGCACCGGCCCTGAAGTCAGGAGGACCTGAGTTCAAATCCGACCTCAGACCAAACACTAGACACTTACTAGCTGTGTGACCATGGGCAAGTCACTTAACCCCAATTGCCTAAAAAAAAAAAAAGAAAGAAAATGCACAGAAGAAGACAGAAGGAGGTTCAGAGGGCAACAGAGACAAGTAAGGAAACTTCAGAACTAATATTCATGGTTGAATATATTTGGGGTTTTTCTAAGCTGAATATGAGATTTGGGGTTTCATATGCATTCCTCTTTCCCTGTTTAAAAAAAAAGTAAAATTAAAATTAAATTAAATAAAGAGACTGGAATAAATGTTCCCTTTTTAATTCTGAAACTTCTTGAGTCTAAGTGGTTCTGATGAATTCCAAAAGGAGTAGATATAAGGAGAAAACATCTCCTCCCAGTCTGGCTTCCCCTCTGGGCTAGTCACTCTTTACTGCAGCAGAATTTTCCCCAAGGGTTCTCTTCTCAGGCTCAGTCATTCATTGTTTATGCAGACACTTCATGGGTTTTGGCAAAATCATAAACTGCATGGATCTCAGAGATAACGATTTTCTGTTAGTCAGGACTCAAGTATTCTACACTGCCAGCTCCGGTCCTCCTTGGCCTGTGGTCTTCTTATGGGAGAAGAAGTGAGCAAAGGTTCTGGAGATGAAGAGACAGAAACTGAAAGAGCCAGAGACTGAGGAGATAGAAGGGAATATGGTAAAGAGAGGCGAAAAAGAGAGAAAAAGAAAAGGAGAATCAAAGAGTAGTGTGAGAGGAGAGAAAAAGAGAGAGAGAGAGAGAGAGAGAGAGAGAGAGAGAGAGAGAGAGAGAGAGAGAGAGAAAAGAAGAATGAGGATGAGGATGAAGAAAGAATAAGAGATACAATAGAGAAGGAGAGAGTAGAGTGAGAAGGGGGAGAAAGGAAGGCAGGCAGGAAAAGAAGGGAGGCAAGAAGGGAGAAAGGAGAGAAGAGAGAAAAAAGAGAAATACAGAGACCAAGAAAAAGAGGAGAAACAAGAGAATAGGGATAGGGTATGCTTGACAGAAACTGAGGATGAGACAGGGACAGAAAAAATTTTTAAAAAGTGAAAAGAGATAAGGGAAAGCTAAGGAAGAAGGAGGCAGAGATAGAAAGGAAGGACAGAAAAGAGACAGCCCCCATTGCCATGCACCTCACAAACTTAGAGATTTTGAGAGAACCTGAGGCATGCTTTGACCTTGACCAGTCAGCCTTGTTTTACATTTTGTCACAATTTGCCTGGCTTTAGAAAAGCAATGGTTTCTTTTCTTTTTTTTTTTCTTTTTTTTTTTTGCCCATAAGCCTCAGCCACAATTCAGATGCCTCTCTTAAATCTGTCAGCCTTAAAAAGGGATCACCACTGTCACCTCCCAGCTGTAGGCTGCTGTATCTCTCTCCTCCACTAGAGTATAAGCTGCTTGAGGGCAGGGACTGTTTTGCCTCTCTTTGCAACCCTAACGCTCAGGGCAATGCCTGCCTGTCACATAGTAGGTGCTTAGGAAATGCTTGTTGGTGACTTGAGTTCTGGTGGGCTGCCCATAACAGGTTTTTCTTCCTGCTTTCTTTTTCTCTTTAGCCTGTCTTCCTCCATCACATATTAGGGACAGCTCCCAACCTATCAGCTGATATGATCAACATTTAATTAATTAAAAACATTTATGGAACATCTGCATGACCTGAGGCAAGTCACAAGCTCCATGGGCCTTTGTTTTCTCATCTGTAAAACGAGAGAGTTAGATTGGCTTCTGAGGTCCCCATCTCGCCTTCCCCCAGATATGATGATCCCATGATCCTCCCTTAATCTCAACCTGCTGTGTTCAAGGTCTCACACGAGGCACTATGAGAAAACGTAAACTAGTATAAGATATGGTCTTGGACCCTGCCCTCAAAGTCCCTATCCACTCTCCTAATGCGTTTCTTAGCTCTGCCACCGGGCTGCAAGCTCCTTGCAGAATAATGAGCTATGTAAGCATCTAAATGAGCGCTGGGGAAAGGGAAGGGGAATCTGTGACACAGCATTCTAGGCAAAGGAAAAGGCAAACTCTGACTCACTATAATGGTAGCACAAGCTAAAGATAATGAGCAAAGACAGCCCATTGCAAATCACTCGAGATATGTTGTTTTTGATGAGTCATTTGCCATGTCTGACTCTGTGACCTCATTTGGGCTTTCTCGGCAAAAATACTGGAGTGTTTGTTACTTCCTTTTCCAGCTCATGAGAAATCCGAGGCAAAAATACCGGAGTGTTTGTTACTTCCTTTTCCAGCTCATGAGAAATCCGAGGTGAAGTGACTTACCCAGGGTCACACAACTAGTAAGTGTCTGAGGCCACATTTGGACTCAGATCTTCCTGACTCTAGGCCCAGAGCTCTGTGCACTATGGCGCCACCTTGTGGCTTCCTCTACTTAAGTAACAAGCATCTGTTAAGTACCTTACAGTCTTTTCCGTGGGTCTCTCTAGCCAATCTGACCTTCTTACTGCTTCTTCTCATAGGTAACATTTTATCCCCAGTCTCCTGCTAGCTGGAGGCTGTTCTGTTCCCCATAAATGACATCTCATTTGTGTGCCTTTGCACTGGCTCCCTCCTTGCCTGGAATGCACTCTCTCCTCAATCTTTTCTTCGAATCTCTAACTAGTTTCCTTCAAAGCTCAGCTCAGATTCCATATGATGCTGCCCTACTGTCTGTTACCTTGTATTTATTTTGTGTACACTTATTTTGTATGTGCTTTTTTGTATACATGTTGCTCTTCCCTCTGCTCCCCTTCCCCACCCCATCCCACCTTGCCATATTCCGAGCTCTTTGAGTGCAGAAACTGTCATTTTATCCCAAACCCTTAGCACACTGCCTGGAAAATGGCTGGCTGTTGTCCTTCATTCTCGAAGAAGACCAAAACGACATCGCTAGCTGGAGTCAAGTCACAATGTGTCTTGTTGTGGCTGATCAGACCAATACGATCTCGAAATGTTCTACCAGAGGTCAGCCATAGACAGGCCGTGTGAACATTTCGGGTGGATGCTCTAAATTTGCTCATCTAGCGTTTCTTTTGCGCTACTTCAATTCTGCTTTGCTAGTCAATGTTTATTGTTTGACTAACAGGGGTGGCCTGCTCTAATGGAGCTTATAACTTATCAGAGGTGACGTAACATAGACTCAAATATGGAATTGTCTGGTCTTTATAATTCTGCTGAGATTACAAGAGGTCCCCTGTGCTCTCAGACTTCCAGAAAGGAAAGCTGGTTTCCTTCTTGAGTGATGCTACCCCTGCCACAACACAGCAGCATTCTGAAAGAAGAGGCAGAGACGCAGGCCCCAAAGGCTAAGAATCCTTGGCAGCGACCAAATAGCCAATTTGTTCCCGTCAAACCCAGCCAGGTTTTCCTTGGCCACAAAGCACAGCATTTAAAAAGCACCAGGGAGGCAGGGCTGCTAATTGGTGCTTAGATTTTTCAGATCTGATCCGCCCAGTGCCTTTGGACCATGATTGCTGGGTAATAAAAATACGGTGACTTCTTTCCGTTTCCAAAAAGACCCGATCATTTCTTGAAATTTTGTTGTTTGTAGATATTAATTGGCAAGTTTAAATTCTCCCACTGGGGATAGAGATGAATGGCTCCCTATTATTTAATCAGGAGGAAGCCAAGTGTTTAGGTCACAGATGCTTTGATGGTAGGACATCGTGCAGAGACAGCAGGAACACTTGGCTTGGCTTGCTCTGGGCCAGATAAAGATGGCAGAGTTTTCAGAGGGAAGACACTAAAATGATGGAAAGCAAGCCCTACAGAAATTAAAAATGCTTTTTAGGATAGCGAAAAGACTTTTGGATTAGGTATTTGTTCGACATCAAATATCGACCTTAAGGATCATCTAATCCAACCCTTTCCTTGGTGTCAGAATACCTGGCTTCTGGCACTGTCTGCGCCTTTAACCAGCTATGAACACAGATCCTGCCGGTGGGTCTCTGCCTGAAGTCTCTCCCCACTCCAACCCATACTCCATTCAGCTGTCAAATCCCTCTTCCTAAAGTACAGGTCTGATTCTGATTCTCTCTCTCTCTCTCTCTCTCTCTCTCTCTCTCTCTCTCTCTCACTCACTCACTCACTGTCACACACACACACACACACACACACACACACACACACACACACACACTCAGTAAACTTCGGTGGCTCCCTATGACTTCCCAGCAATATAAAATCTTCTATTTAGCTTTTGAAGCCTCTCCTAACTTGGCCCCTTCCTACCTTTCCAGTCTTCTTATACCCTAGACCCACTCCACATAACCCTGTGATCCAGTTACACTGGCCTCTTTACTAATCCACAGACAAGGCTCTCTCTACATTTCCCCTGGATGTCCCTCGGGCCTGGAATGCTCTCCCTCCTCCCCTCTGCCTCCTGGCTCCCCTGGCTTCCTCCAAGGCCCAGCTAAAATCTCACCTTCTGTAAGAGGCTCTTCCAATTAGTCTTACTGCTCATCCCTTACCTCCAAGAAAGCATTCTGCTTGTGCAGAATTTGCATGTCTTCTTCCCTAGTAGACTATAAGCTCCTTGAAGACAGGAACTGTTTTGTTTTTGTTTTTACTTTGCTTTTTTTTTTGTAGCCCCAGCACTTGGTACAGTGCCTAGAACATAATAGGTGCTTTAGAAATGTTTGTTAACTTGACTTGAAAATCACATTCCTGTTCTGGCCCTGAGTTCCAGGAATCACAATTTTCTTTTTTTTATGTTGGAAGGAGCATCACAGACCACCTAGGGCTAGGCCATACCATGCCTCAATAAAAATCTCTCCCACCACATTCCTGAAAAATGTCATCCAGCCTTCACTTGAAGGATTGTAGCGATGGGGAACTCATCACCTTGCAAGGCAACTCATCCTTCAACCAGCATTTATTAAGCACTTAGAAGGTGTCAAACTCTGCTTCCCACCAGGGATAACTTAAAAACTTTTAAAAATCCAATCTCTGTCCTCCAGGAGCTGGCATTCTAATGGAACGGCAGCCCATTTCCTTGGGGGATGTGTTACATAATACATATTATTACATAACAAAATTACATAAAACATAAGGGAGATAAAGTTTCCCTAACATCAAGTCAAAATTTGTTTCTCTTCATCTCTTCTTAATGGTTCCTGGTTGTGCCATCTGGAGTCAAGCAGAGGGAGAGTGATCCCACCTACCATGAAAGTGAAGGGCTTGAATTTGATGGTATTTAAGTTCCCTTTTGGCTCTAAGATTTTCGAATTAACAAGTTGTGTGGTATAGGGGAAAGCATTTAATTTGGAGTTCAGGGGCCTGGGTTCATATCCTGGCTCTGCTTCTTACTCACTGTGTGGCCCTGGGTAGATCACATAACCTTTCTGGGCCTCCTGTTTGGACTAAATGACCTTTGAGGTCTGATCCATCCCTAAAGAGATGTTCCCATGATAGTGATTCTGTCTAACACAAATACCAAATGGGCCTGAAGACTGACTGAGCAGAGGAACCCCCCACCTCCCCAGGCAGCTGTGAGTACAAGACTCCCCACTTTTGACTTGTTTCAACATTCACAGTTAAGGGACCTTAGAGATCGCCCAACCCTCACTTTAAAGAGGAGAATTGGAAGCCCAGAAAGGAGAAAGAACTTGCCAAAGTTTCAGCCTTTGTGTCCTCCCTTGAACTTTCCAAAATCTAGTCAAAGAATCAAAGGATCACAGAATGTCAGCCTTGGAAGAGCCCTCATAGGCTTCCTGGTCCAGGTTGTACCTCTGTGGCATCTCTCACAAGCAGTTATCCAACTTTCGTTTGGAGATCTGCAGCTACCTCCAGAAACCGCCCATGCTACTTGGGGACACCGCTAATTATCACGAATTTTCCTCCTGTGATTAAGTTAAAATTGACTTCTTTACATCTTCCATCTTCAGGCCCCTAGCTCTGACAGGCATTAGGAAGTAAGAAGTGGTTGTCCCAGGATTGCGTGTCCACATCCTGCACCAGAGACCTCTAGGTGTCATTACTAGTAGTGTCGCCAAAGTCATCCTGGCCATAAACCAGGCCTGGCACTGATTAATGACTGCGGGCTTCTGAGAGGCAGTGCCCAGCTCCAGTGATCTATCTCCTCTGCAGGGCCCACAGCAGACAGCCCAGAGCCCGCAACAACCCAGCCCCTCAAATCAATGCGCACTCAAATGTCACTGGCTGAATCTAGACAGAAAATGCTTGGGATAAAAGCCTGGGGGCTAGACAGGTTGTATTGTAACAAATCCAGTATAGCAAAGGGCAAACAGTTCAGTCACACTCTGAAAACACTAAAGGGGTCTTCCTAGGCTCAGATGGGGGGAGAGGGCTTCACCTTCACCTGCCAGGAACCATCTCTCCTTTCTGCCCATCTGCACAATGCACCATCTACCCCGTCCCTTGTCTGGATCCTCTCTGGGAGTCATTAAAAATGGAAGCTCTTTGAGGGTAGAAACAGCTTTAGTTGTTTTGTATCCCCAACATTTACCACAAGGCCTGGCAGATAACAAGCAATTAATATATGCTCTCTGTCTGTCTATTTGTCCACCCATCTATCCATCCACCATTCTGTCTGTCTGTCTGTCTATCTATCTATCTATCTATCTATCTATCTATCTATCTATCTATCTATCATTATCTCTGTCTAGCTATCCATCTACCTATCTGTTCTCTTTTTGGGGTTTTTTTTTTGTTTTGTTTTTTGAAAGGCAATTGGGGCTAAGTGACTTGCCCAGGGTCACACAGCTAGTAAGTGTCAAGTGTCTGGTCTGAGACTGGATTTGAACTCAGGTCCTCCTGACTCCAGGGCTGGTGCTCTATCCACTGCACCACCTAGATGCTCCTACCAATCTGTTCTCTATCATCTTTCTGTCTATCTATCTATCCATCTACCTATCATTATCCTCTATATTCATCTATCTTCTATTTGTCTTTCTATCCATTTTTCCATCTACTCTCCTGTCTTTCTTTCTTTTTCTTTCTTTCTTTTTTTCTCCCCTTCTAACTATCTATTCCACTCCCAATAGCTCAGTTGCTTTCAATACCTGAAGCAATAATCATTTGACTAGAGGGCAATGTTTTTCCCACTTAATACTAACCATAACTGGCTTTTCTAGAGAGCTTTGAAGTTTGCTGAATGCTTGACATAAACAATTTCACTGGATCCTTACAGTAATCCTCTGGAAGTAGGTGTTATTGTTATCTCCTTTCTACATGGAGGAAACTGAGACTCAGAGCAGTTAATGGCCTTGTCCAAAATCACAGTCAGAGAGGATTCAAATTCAGATCCTCTTGACTTCAAGTCTACCACTCTTTCCCCTACACCAATCCCCCGAGCTCCTCATTAGATGTCTTCATCACCACCCACCCCTCTCAAAAACACCACCATCATCACCACCAGATGGAAATGTTCTCGAAGATAGAGCCTAAAAAGAAAGGTCATCAAAATATATGGACAAATAGCGCCCCAAAGAAAAAAATGCAAACTATTCACAACCATAGAAAAGAATGCTCCGAGTCATTAATAATAGAGAGAAATGCACATCTGAACCATTCTCAGGCTGCCCCTATAGTCTGCAAGTGGGCAAATGCACGACCGCCTGAGGCAGTCTATTCCACTCTGGTCCTCAGGAAGATTTTTCCTGACATGAAGCCAAGATGTGCGTCTTTTCAACTTCTCCCCAAGTCTCCTGGCTCTGCCCTACAGGGCCAAGAGGTTCCCCATCACTGGAGGCCTTCCAGGAAACGCTGATGGCACCTGTCAGGTGAGTGGTACAGGGCATTCTTGGCTAAGCAGAAGCCGGCTATTACAGTTACAGATCCTAGATTTAAAGATGGACGAGGACCCAGAAACCGTCTAGTCCAAGCCTCTAATTCTATAGAGGAATAAACTGAGTCTTCAGGGGCAGGCGAATGGCACAGTGGATAGAGCGCCAGGCCTAGAGTCAGGAAGACCTGGGCTCACATCCCACCTCAAGCACTTACTAGCCGTGTGACCCTAGGCACTTAACTTAACCCTGTTTGCTTCAGTTTCCTCATCTGTAAAATGAGCTGGAGAAGGAAATGACAAACCACTCCAATATCTCTGCCAAGAAAATCCCGAAAGGGGTCATGAAGAATCAGACATGACTGAAATGACTGAATAACAACAACAAAATAGTCCCTGAAAGGTTTAATGATCTGCCCCAGGTCTCATAGGTAGTGACAGAGCCAGGATTTGAACCCAGGCCCTTGAACTCCAAATCGAGTTTGCTCCCCACTGTATGACACTTCCTCCCTCCCAACTCTGAAATAATGAGATTCTGTGCTCATGATGGCCCTGAGAACACAGCTTGTTTCTCTGCAATGCCATCTATGACTCAGAATTTTAATTTTAATTCAAAACTCAGAATTTTATCATTTTTCTGGAGGCAGATAAAGGGACAACCAGGACACTATTCCCTTTCCTGATTTGGAAGCTAGATTTTTTTCCCCTTAAACTCTATGTGTTTCTGTAAATGTCTTGGTGCATTTTGGACTCCTCAACATTAGCCTCTGAAAGGCAGCGAAGATAAACTTAACCATGCACAATGTTCCATCTTTCCCCATCCATTGCCCCTGAATTTTAGCTTTGGAAAATAACAAATGAGGCTAGTATTTTACCTGTCAGCTCCACATTAAATCTCATCTATCATTCTGACGAGCAGGTAGAGTGTTTAGTCACTTTGAAATACCGATTTGTGCTTTGGGAAATTCATGATCATTCATTTCAGTAATGCACTGAAATGCCCTGGAGATCTTACCCTCTAAAACAAAGATAAATTCTGCACTCTCATTTTCAGTGCCTGGAGTTCATTAATGATGGGGAAATGTCAGTTTCACCTTAATGAATATACAGTTTTGATCCACACATCTGTATCTATCTATCAACATAGATAGACAAAATCTCATTTTGTCCTCACAACAATCCCAGGAGGTATTATACCCATTTTAAGATGAGGAAACTGAAGCCAAGAGACTTGCCCAAGGTCACACAGCTAGTAAGTAGAAGAGGCTAGATCTGAACTCAGGTCTTCTTGATACTGGGTCCTATAGTCTATTTACTGCAGGCAACTTAGCTGCTGATAGCTTTTTGCTAATGAAAACTGGTTGATTAACTGGTTGATTCATGTAAGTGTATCAAATGATAAAGAGGTCATACCATGCTCCTCTAAGAATGTTGAGGCCAAGAGGGAGTCGCATAAGTTGGGAGATCTTAAGGGCCAATAGAGCCCATCAGGGATCTTCCTGTTCACCAAGAGGTTCGCCACCTAAAACTAGCTACGGAATGTCCACACATGCTCCAGTCTCCATGCCCTTCCAATCCACTTCATTATGGCCCCCCCCCCAAAGCAAGCCCTCCAGTATCTCCATGTGGCGGGGGGGTTGGGGCGCCATTACAGACTCCAGATTCCTGGTCATAGAAGACAAACTGATTTAGTGCTGGAAGGGAACGAAGAGGCCATCTAAGCCAACCCCCTGACTCTACAGATGAAACACTGAGGCCCCAAGGAGAGGAAGAGACTTGGCCCAGGCCATCCAGGGAGTGAGGAGCAGAGCCAAGTTTTCAGTCCAGGTCTCTCGACCTCAAATCCTCTAGTGTTTCCACTACTCCACATCCTTATCTTGAAATGCCTTACAAAAGGGGAGAAGATAGAAAAATGGAGGAAGAGGACCCAGGAAGAGAACTCAGGATTTGTTTTATTGATACATATGTTCAAAAAGAATTTGCCTTATAAATCTTAAGAATCTTATGAAGTCTTATGAATAACAGGGTCATAAGTGATTACTGAAAGAAACCATAATATATCTGCACTTATGGAGGCAGACACCTGGGTTCTACTTCTTGGTCAGCCATTAATTAGTCATGTAACCTCCAAAAATTGACTTAACTTCTTAGTACCTTATCCTTATCTGGGAACTATTTCCAAGATCCCTTCCAGTTCTGATAGTCTATGTGCTATATTATAAGGGCCCTCCCAGCTCCAAGATTCTCGGTTCTAAGGCCCCTCCCATCACTGACATCCTGGGTTTTAAGGGCCCTCCCATCGCTGACATCCTGTGTTCTAAGGGCCCTCCCAGCTCTGACATCCTGTGTTCTAAGGCACCTTTCAGGTCTGACATCCTGTGTTCTAAGGGACCACCCAGCTCTGACAGTCTGGATTCTAAGGGCCCTCCCAGCTCTGACCTTCTGTGTTCTAAGGGCCCTCCTAGCTCTGACCTTCTGTGTTCTAAGCATCCTCCCAGCTCTGACATCCTGTGTTCTAAGGGCCCTCCCAGCTCCGAGATTCTCGGTTCTAAGGCCCCTCCCATCGCTGATATCCTGCGTTCTAAGGGCCCTCCCAGCTCTGACATTCCCTAGAGCTCTGACATCCTGTGTTCTAAGGACCCTCCCAGCTCTGACATTCTGTGTTCTAAGGCCCTCCCAGCTCTGACATTCTGTGTTCTAAGGGCCCTCCCAGCTCTGACATCCTGTGTTCTAAGGGCCCTCCCAGCTCCGAGATTCTTGGTTCTAAGGCCCCTCCCATCGCTGACATCCTGTGTTCTAAGGGCCCTTCCAGCTCTGACATCCTGTGTTCTAAGGGCCCTCCCAGCTCTGATATTCCCTAGAGCTCTGACATTCTGTGTTCTAAGGACCCTCCCAGCTCTGACATTCTGTGTTCTAAGGGCCCTCCCAGCTCTGACATCCTGTGTTCTAAGGGCCCTCCCAGCTCTGACATCCTGTGTTCTAAGGGCCCTCCCAGCTCTGACCTTCTGTGTTCTAAGCATCCTCCCAGCTCTGACATCCTGTGTTCTAAGGGCCCTCCCAGCTCTGACCTTCTGTGTTCTAAGGGCCCTCCCAGCTCTGACACTGTGTGTTCTAAGGGCCCTCCCAGCCCTGACATCCTGTGTTCTAAGGGCCCTCCCATCGCTGACATCCTGTGTTCTAAGGGCCCTCCCAGCTCTGACCTTCTGTGTTCTAAGGGCCCTCCCAGCTCTGACATTCCCTAGAGTTCTGACATCCTGTGTTCTATGGACTCTCCCAGCTCTGACATTTTTTGTTCTAAACATCCTCCCATCTCTGACATTCTGTGTTCTAAGGGCCCTCCCAGCTCTGACATCCTGTGTTCTGAAGACTCTCCCAGCTCTGACATTCCCTAGAGCTCTGACCTTCTGTGTTCTAAGGACTCTCCCAGCTCTGACATTTTTTGTTCTAAGCATCCTCCCAGCTCTGACATCCTGTGTTCTAAGGGCCCTCCTAGCTCTGACATCCTGTGTTCTAAGGGCCCTCCCAGCTCTGACATTCTCTATTCTAAGGATCCTTTTAATTCCAGCATTCCAAATTTTAAGAGGCCTTGCAGTTACAGCAATCTCTGATTCAAGGACAGGGAGAATATCCACACCTCAACATGGCACATGCCTTGAGTCCACTTAACACAACAAGATACTAAGCTAGTCTAACCCACAAGGGCGATCCCTTAAGTATCAAGAGTAAAGCTGTAATACTTTTGGAAGCCCGAATAAAATATTAGAGAAATGAAGCTATATTGATTTCAATTTTAATGATATTGAGCTAGTGAGACAGGTAACCAGATAAGTCCAGTGAGATTTTTGAAAAGCACATGCCAGGGGCAGCTAGGTGGCGCAGTGGATAGAGCACTGGCCCTAAAGCCAAGAGGACCTGAGTTCAAATCCAGCCTCAGACCAAACACTTGACCCTTACTAGCTGTGTGACCCTGGGCAAATCACTTAATCCCAATTGCCTAGCAAAAAGAAAAAAAAAAGCATATGCAAAAAAATTCACTAACCATACATATAACTAGTATTGTCCTTGTCTTTCCCTAGTCTCTGATCAACAGCATTAGGGAAACACAGGAGCTATGAGTTGACAACTTAACAGGAAAAAATGTAACCTTTCATTCAGCTGCTGGCTGAAGCTACCTTGTGCTAGGGAAAGAGTCAAAAGTTAAATGAAAACTATTTGCAAAATATTGTGATGCTGAGCTATTCATAAGACCCAAAGCACCTACCCATGCCAGAGCAAGTATCCTATAGCTACTACCAGAAAAGTTTTTGTACCAAGAAAATGTCCAGGGAGAGTTAGATTATTTACTAAGATATAGGAAGGACTTAACATATCAAATTATACCTAAATTTATATTTCTTTAAGTCTCACTCTAAATCACGAATCACACACATGCATTATATATACACACACGTATATATAAGTATATGTATATGCATACATACACATTGTGTATACACACATATGTTCTTTCTCTTGGTCTCGCTCTCAGACAAGACAGTCCCAACTGCATTTTCCCTGCCTGTCCCCCAGGTCTGGAATTCTCTCCCTCTTCATCTTCACCTCCAGGCTTCTATGGCTTCTTCTGAGTCCCAGCTAAAATTTTACCTTCTGCTAGAAGACATTCCCAGGTGCCCCTCAATGCTAGGGCTTTCCTTCTGTTGATTATTTCCAATTTATCCTGTCTGTATCTTGTTTTGACATAATTGTTTGCATGTTGTCTCCAATAGAGACTGTAAGATGAAGGAAGGAAGGAAAGAAGGAAGGAAGGAAGGAAGGAAGGAAGGAAGGAAGGAAGGAAGGAAGGAAGGAAGGAAGGAAGGAAGGAAGGAAGGAAGGAAGGAAGGAAGAAAATGAGGGAGGAACGGCAGAAAGGGAAGAAGGGAAGAAGGGAGGGAGAGAAGTGAGAAATAAAGGGAGAAAGGGAGGGGGAGAGAAAGGAAGGACCAAACATTTATTGAACACCTACCATGTGCCTGTTGGGGCAACTAGATGACTCAGTGGATAGAGCATTGGGCCTGGGGTCAAGGAGGCCTGAGTCCAAATCTGGCCTCACTTACTAGCTGTATGACCCTGAGCAAGTCACTTAACCTCTGTTTGCCTTAATCTGCTAGAGAAGGAAACGGCAAACCACTCCAGTATCTTTGCCAAGAAAAACCCATGAACAGATGGGGTCATAAAGAGTCTGACGCAAGTAAATGACTGAACAACAGTATGCTAGCCACTACACTGAGCACTTTACAAATATTATTTCATCTGATCTCCATGACAACCCTGGGAGATAGACATTATTATTATCTTCATTTTACAATTGAGGAAACTGAGGCAGAGAGAAGTTAAATGACTTGCCAGGGTCATTGCTTGTAAGTGTCTGAGGCTAGACTTGAACTCAGGTCTTCCTGAACCACTTAGCCAGGATGATTTTTTTTTTTATCTCTTTGTATCCCTTGCAATCCCCTTAAGGCTTAGCACACTACAGTAAGCATTTAATAAATGCTTATTGACTTGACTTGACTTGGGCTGCTGTGTATGCATGTGCTGCATCAGGCACAGTCACTGCCTTTTGGTTTTACTTAAATATTTCTTTCAATAGACTTTCAATGACTTTTAGCAATGAGAAGTATTTCCTAAAGTGGCTTCAAGACAAAGCCAGCCTGACAGTGACCAAGTGACCAGATCCTCCTGGTGATCTGATGGCCTAAGGAACAACACCGTGCACTGACCTCAGCCTCCAAAGCTTGGAGGTCTCCTACAAAGTCTAACTCAAAAATGTAGACTCAGATCTAGTCTCTCCACTGACTGCTCCTGCCCAGGCCACTTATGGTTTGTCTGAACTCTAGCCCTTCCGTGGGCAACACGGCCAAGGAACAAAACCCCCTAACCCTCGCTGGGAGCTAAGGCCTGGCTCAACACTCACCTCAGTTGCTGTCAGCCCAGCAGGGGGACAGACGCTGTTTGCTGCAGAATGAAGGGACACAGGCTTTACAAAGGTAATAAATTCTGACCAAATGACAGTGGGGGACCTTGCCATTCTTCTCAGGAAGCTCTACAGGGTGGGGGGAGGGGCAGGGAAAGAGCAGTGTGCCTCCTTTCTGCCCCCCCACCCCATATTTAGTTAGCATCCTCAAGGATAAGGAGAAGAGATGTGAGATTCGATTTCTCACAAAGACAAAACTAATCAGTAGTCCACATGCCTTGCCTAAAGGGGGACCCTGTATTCTGAAACACTTTTAATTCTACCACAGCTTCTGTTTACTTCTCCAAACCCCCTTCAAATTCCCCAGGACCTGCCCTTAGGATATCCAGAATTCCAGTAGTCAATGAGCTAACTGAAATAGAATCAGGCAGAGCAAGATAGAATTATGAGGGCTCCCCAGAGGACCTGGTCCTCCTCTGCAGTTACTGTGAATTGCTAGAACTGGCTTCACTGCGGAGAGCATCCTCCCAGAATCCCAGGGCCTCAGAACGTCCTAATTTTACAGATTTAGAGATTGAGGGACCTCAGAGGCCATTCTCATCTAACCCTCTCCTTTTACAGATGAGGAAACTGAGGCACAGAGAAGTTAAGTGATTTGCCCAGGGTCAAAATATACAATAGGGTGAGGGGTGAGGGAAGAAGACCTAGGACATACCTTCTAGACCTTATTCCCATCCTCCTGGAAGACTGAAAGCCAAGGTCAAGCGTTCCAGCCAGCTACAGGACAGGATTTCCTTCTGAGATGCTGGTCAAAGTCTCCTCGTACAAACTCCACTCTGTTGGTTTTGTTATGCCCAGGCTGAACCTCAAACCCTGCCCAAACATTTGGACCCCCGTTGCCTCCTCTGATGTTCTGATGGTGCCAACATTAGCAATTCTGGTGCCCAGGGCAAGGTAAACAAAAAATTCCTTCTAATCAAGTCTTTAACATAAATTTAGTTATGGAGGTGCCTGAAGTCTCAAGCGCCCATGAGGATAAAGACCCCAGGATACCAACCACTGAAGGAAGTGGGGGGAGGTGGAGACCCTATGAGACCAGCAGTAGCCAGCAAGGGAAGGGGGATGGTCTCGATGTCCTCCCCCAGCCCTCCTCACCATGTGCTGGTAAATGTTTAATAACTGTCTCTCTGAAGATGTGTGACACAATACTAACATTTTCTCCAACACTTTCTTAAGCCTAGACAACAAACAATAAACCAAGCCCTGCTTTGTAGCTTATGCTGAAAATTGAGCAATCCGGGCAAGCTTGTACACCTGCCTCCAACACCCCCACACTGGCGCCAACATACATACCAGGGGCCTGTGCTAGAGAGGCAGCCACTGGGGGCTGAGGGTGGAGTAAGACTGGGCGAGGAATCAGAGCAAGACCAGGGAGGAAAGACGTTCACCTGGAGGGCAGCCACAAGGACAAGGAAGGCGCTACCTCCTGTAAATGCTTAGTCTTTTCAAGGTGCCATATGCACTCTTTTCTCCCTCCTGAATGAGCACAAGCCCTGTGCTCCCTGCCTTAGTTACAGCTCTGCCTGTGGCTTGGTTTAAGCCTCTAGACATCAACCATTGTTTCCTATGTTCTGATCTTTCCTTTGCCAACGTTCCAATATGGCTTAGACCTTTCAACGCTAACTCTAATATCCACTCATAATCTAAGTCTTGTTCATGTTTCCCCATTTGGACCAGCTATTCCCCAGCCTCAGTATCATTTAGCCATTTAGCTTGACCACGTTGGCCAATCCTAGACCTTCTGGTCACCTATGATGAAATGTTGACAGATTCTTTCAAAATACTAATCTTCATGTGCTTTGGGCATGGAGGATTACAAGCTACAACTAGAAAATGATTCTTGAGGATCATCTCATCAAACAGCCTTATTTACAGATGGAGAAACTGAGGCTCATAGAGGTTATTATTTGCCCAAAGACATACAGGGAGCAAGTATCAGATGCAGAATTCTAAGCCAGGTGCCCTGACTTCATATCATCATCATTTATACAGCACTTTACATGTCCCATTTCATTTGATCCTTACAACAACCCTGGGAGGTAGGTGACATTATTATCCCATTTTACATTTGAGGAAACTGAGAATGTTTAAGTGATGTGCACAGGGTCACACAGCCAGTAAGTGACTGAGGCTAGATCTGAACTCAGGAGTTTCTGATTTCAAGTCTGAACCCTATGCATGGCACCACTGAACCTATGCATAAATATTCCTGTATTCGTCTGTTCAAAAGAGGTAATTATTCTAATATACAATGCAGAGCTCAGTACAGCTATCTCAGAAACTACATACCATATCTTCACAAGTGAACGGGATGAAAGATTGAGAACCAAGCAAGCACTGTACATAGAAATCTTAAAGTTTTCTTCACCAAAAATAATGCCTTTAAGCACCCTCTCTAGGTAAAGGAATTAGACTAGGCAAGGCTCAAAGGGTACCAATGCGTCAGAGGCCTGTTCAGTCACAGAATTTCAAGTAAAATAATCCAAGATCAAAGCCCAGCCTTTTGTGAGTCCCTTGTGCTTTCTGCATTCTTTCTGTAGGTTAAAATTAAGGTTGTCCTCTACATGATAAGTACTGTAACCTCAAGTACTTGCAGCGGACCTGGTCCTCTTACCCAGTATGTAAAGAACTAGACATTAGCTACATTTTTGAGGTTTCCAGGTAACGCTTCCTTGCCCTGGTTAACAACTTGTTGGAGACAAAAATGAGTCAATATTTGTGAGTTTGAGGGGTTGAAGCCCCTCAATGTTGAACTTCGTATTTGTAAACTCTGTGCCACATAAGGTCACGTAAAAGTCCATATAAGGCAACAGGAAGACAATGAAGTAGGAAGTTCATAGTTAATGGATGTCGGAGGAGGACAGCTAATAGATCAAACTGTCGCTGATGGCCTCAGTAACCTTTGGTATCCAGTTTACAGGCTCTAAGAGAACTGCCCTCTGAGGCATGACTACATTGCCCCTTGACCATTCCTGAAACACTATTTCAAGAAAAGTACTCAGGGGGCAGCTAGGTGGCACAATGGATAAAGTCATGGCCCTGGGCTCAGGAGAACCTGAGTTCAAATCCATCCTCAGACCAAACACTTGACACTTACTAGCTGTGTGACCTGGGCAAGTCACATAACCCCAACTGCCTCACCAAAAAAAAAAAAATAAGAAAAGTCATCACCAATCAAGAGATCAGGACCCTAGGACATGGTCTCTGGTGTCTCGGAGAGCAGTTAGTAAGGAGGTTGGAGAGGAAGTAGACGGAGATTAGGAAGCTAGGTGGTGTAGTAGATAGAGCACTAAGCCTGGAGTCAGGAAGACCTGAATTCAAATCCATCCTCAGACTCTTACTAGCTGTGTGACCCTGGGCAAGTCACTTAACCTCTGTTTCCCCATCTGTAAAATGGGGATAAAAATAGTGTCGTGAGGATCAAATAAGATAATATTTGTAAATTGCCTAGCATATAGTAGGTACTATGTAAATATTAGCTATGATGATGATGATAAAGAGATAACAGAGATGATCTGACTGATAATTAGGGGGAAACTGCATCTAGTAAATGAAGTAGCAATATAATGTAAGCACTTGAGGGCAGGGACTATTGCATTTTTGTCTTTAGGCCAATAACAGTGCCCTAAGCACCAAGGCAAAGGACTAGCATATAGGAGGTATAGAATAGATACCTGGTAGGTTGGATTTGAAGTAAATACAAAGGTTGAGCCTGGAATTTACCTGCCTATGAAACGGGTACATACAGATAAAGGCGTGCCATCACAAAGAAAGGCTCCATAACACAAAGTCTATCTGTGGCCCATACTATCAGTGATCTGTTGACCTGGTTACAAGGAATTACCTTTATCTAATCACTGCATACAGTAAGTACTGCCTCTGGACCCTGGGTTTAAATAACCACGGGTTTAAAAAAATATACTCATTTTATTTTATTCGAGCTATCAGGTAGCAGGAATAGGGCAAGAGAATTTGTCGTTTGTGAATCTGAATGGAATCTCATGCTTTGCTGTCCCTTACTTTCTTTCATGATTTTATATGATTTGTATGATTGTATGATTTCTTAAATGACTTTGGGCAAGCCATTTCCATGCTCCGGACCTCAGTTTCTCCTTTTATAATATGAAACAATCCCTGCCCTGGAGGAGGTTATATTATACAGCTAACCCTTCCTTCTTCACTTATTCAACACAGTTTCCCCCTATCAGCCAAACAGATCATCTCTGTTACAATGTTATCCTCATCATTATAAGTAACATTTATATCACACCTACTATGTACTATGTGCTTTACAAATGTCACATTTGTTCCTCATAACAATGGAATTGTTGGACAAGATAGGGGAAGAGAATAAGCATTTAAATAGCGCTTACTGTGTGCCAGGCACTGTGCTAAGCACTGTGATAAATGTTATCTCCTTTGATGGGCTCTGAGGTTTCTCCTCAGTCTGAATTCTGTGATGCTATTATGAGGAATGCTGAGCCATTTAGAGTTCTTTGATCTAGTCATCAGTTTCAATGCCCCCCTGGCAGCCGTACAGAATGGAAGCTCCTTGAAGGCAGGGTTTTTCTTTTTTGTCTTTGAATCCCCCAATGCCTTGCACAGTGTCTGGCATACAGTAAGTACCAAATAAATGTGTTAATTGATTGCTTGGTACGATGGAAAGAGCTCATGGGACTGGTTTAAAATTCAGGCTCTGATGTTTAATATTTGTGTGATCTTGGACTAGTCACATTACCTTTGGGCCTCAGTTCACCATTTATAAAAGGAGAAAGTTGACTAGATGAGCTCTAAGGTCCCTTCCAGATCTAAATCTGTGAGCTTATCGTCTCCCACTTACTACAGGTGTAGCTTTGGTCAAGTTCCCTAACCACCTTGGCCTCGGTTTCCTTATCTGTGATATGACGTGGTTGGGCTAAATGATCTCTTAGCTCCTTTCTAGCTCTAGTCCCATGATGCCAGGAAGACATTCACACTTTTGCAAGCTCATTGCCTTACCACCCTTCATCACCTGCTATGTGTCAAGTCATAAATAGGTTAGTCTCTTGGGAAAACAAGTCCATGCTGGCAGGTGCAGGGCTGGGTTCAGGGTGTGGCAGATTCCCCAGCTGTCTATGACCCACCAAGGAAACCTTCCTGGCTGAAGCGCTGGCATGCTGGAGCCAGGATGATAGCACCTGGAGCCACAGCAGGTTCTAGGATAACATTTCCCAACCTATACTACACAAAGGACTGGTAGGAGTCTGGATTCTCCACTGTCTGCAGTGACCTCTCTTTCTCATCATCTTTCTCAGTACTTCAAGGGTTGGAGACTAGATATTCAATTCCATACACATGCAAGACAAAGGGGTAGACCTCTTGTTAACCTCTTTGTTAATAGAGACTACCGAGAGTAGCCAAGAGAAAACAAGACCTCTAAGAACCTGAGAGTGGGCTGAGAAAATATACAACACAGAATGTCAGTGTTCTGACAGACTTAGCTCTTCTCAGCAATGCAAAATCTAAGACAACTCCAAAAGACTCATGATGGAAAATGCTGTCCACAACCAGAGAAAGAACTATGGATTCTGAATGCAGATCGAAGCACACTATTTGCACTCTCTCTCTTTTTGTTTTGTTTTGTTTCTTCTTTTTCATGGTTCCTCCCATTGGTTCTAATTCTTCTTTACAACACAACTAATGTGAAAATGTTTACTGTGAATGTAAATGTAGAGCCTATAACAGATTGCATGCCATTTTGGGAGGGAAGAGGGGACGAAGGGGGAGAAAATTTAGAACTCAAAATCTTATGGAAGTAAATGCTGAAAACTGAAAAAAAAAACAAGTAATTTTTAAAAAAGAAAGTGTTCATTTACTATGGGTGAATGGGTACAAGAGTAAGGAAGGCACATATATAGAAAAGTATATACACACACATATACTTTTATATGAATACATATATATTCATATGTATGTATGTGTAAATACGTGTGTGTGTGTGTGTGTGTGTGTGTGTGTGTGTACACAAAGAAAAGTTCAAAGCGTTTACACCCTTGATCCAGTGATTCTACTATCTCCAAGGTCTATGCCTTCACAAGTTGGCTTTACAAAAATATTCAAAGCAGCATAATTTGTAATGGCAAAAAGCTAGAAGCAAAACACGTGCCCAATGTCTGGGAAGCAGCCAAGCTTGCTTAGTTGTTAATTGGTTGTGTCAGACTCCTCCTGCCCCCATTTGGAGTTTTCTCAGCAAAGATCCTGGAGTAGTTTGTCATTTCCTTCTCTAGCTCATGTTACAGATAAGGAAACTGAGGCCAACAGAGTTAAGTGACTCGCCCAGGGTCACACAGCTAGAAAGTGTCTGAGGCCACATTTGAGCTTCGGTCTTCCTGATTCCAGACCTGGCTCTCCATCCACTGTGCCACCTAAATGAACAATGAATGGGAGGAATTCAAGGAAATACAGGAAGAGCTATATGAAGTGATGCAGAGAGAAGAAAGTAGATCCCTATTAATAATACTAGTCAGTCAAATCCAAAGGACCCATGATGGAAAAATACTATCTATCCCCAGAGAAAGAACTGATGAACCGTGAATGAAGATAGAAGCATACTTTGTTTTTTACTTTATTTCTATTTTATTTTTATTGCATTATATTTTATATTATATATATATCATTATATTATATGTAATACATATTATTATGTTATATTATTATTTTATTTTGTTTGTGTTTTCTTTTACAACATGACTAATGGGGAAATGTTTTGCACGCATAATTGAAATCAAATCGTTTGCCTTCTCAAGGAGAAGGGAGGATAGAAGGGAGGGAGAGAATTTGGAACTTAAATTTAAAAAAAAATTGTTTAAAAAAATTGTATATGTAATTGGGAAATATGTCATTAAATATGTCATTAAATAAATAAAAATAATTTAAAAATAATTTCTAATAAGCATTTCATAGCATCTTAAGGTTTGCAAAGATACATGTATATGTACATATAAATGTGCTTCTATACACATACACATATACATATATATTTATATATTTTTACGTATGTATATACAATACATGAAATCTCATTCAATCCTCACAACAACCTTCAAAGGTGGTAGTTCTTGCTCAGTCATTTTCAGTCCTGTCCAACTCCTGATGACCCCATTTGGGGTTTTCTTGGCAAAGATACTGTCATGGTTTGCCATTTTCTTCTCCAGCTTATTTAAGATGAAGAAACTGAGGCAGACAGAGGTTAAGTGACTTGCCCAAGGTGACACAGCTAGTCAGTGTCTGAGGCAGGATCCAAACTAAGGTCCTCCTGCCTCCAAGCCCAACACTATCCACTGCCCCACCCAGCCACCCAAAAGAACTGCATATACCATGACTACAACTCTGTATGTGAAAACAGTGCTAAATAGCAACAAAATTCAGGTCAAGTATGTCAAATGACCTTCGCAATGGCTTGTTAAAGTCAATAAACAAATAAAGAGCAAAGTATAAAAGTATAAAAATTAATATATCCAAAGAGGGGATGGAAGGAAAGGCAATAGCAGCTGGGGGAATTAAGAAAGGTGGCATTTTAATTGAGCTTTGAAGGAAAAGGTGACTCCAAGGTCCCTAGGAGGTGAGATAAGGAGCAGGCAGGAATAAGGTCTGATGGAGAGGGTTGACTCATTCACTCCTATCTGCAGAACCAAGTTAAAATGTAATTGGGAAATATTTAATAAAATAAATAAAAACAAAATAGAACATAAGTAACATTAACATGTGGTTTTCTAAGTCAATACGTATATGGTTTTGTGGTCCCTGATTCTGTTTGACTCTGATACTACTGCTTTAGAATACACACTGTCAGATTAGGAAGAGAATTTAGAAGGGACCTTCAAGGTAGATCATCTAATCCTTTCGTTTTACAGACAAGGAAACTGGAACCCAAGCCAGTCACTTGCCCAAGTCCGCACAGCTTGGAAGCAGCATAGTCAAGATTTGAACCTATGTCCCCTCACTTCCAATGCAGAGCTCTTATCCATTATAGCAGGTTGACTGAGGAATATGGGAAGAAGAGACAAGGCGGGAGGGGGCAGTAGAGGAAGAGTCAGTTAAGAAACCATAAGTAACGAAGCCCCTTTGGTAGCAACAATGCTGCATTCAAGTTTCTTTTAAAACTGCCGCCAGAACGCAAGCAAGTTGGCCATGACTCAATGTCAGTCCGAGGGGCCCGCAGTTGGTAAATGCTATTCTAGAATCTCAAGGTTCAGCTCTGCATTCTTCCCTTTTGAAAAGGGTTTGGGGGCGGGGAGGGGGATACTGCAGAATAGGAGGCGTGTTCTGCTGACTCTTGCCTTTTCAGGGTGACCAGTCACTGCAAATGTGAAGCTACCAGTTAGGAGAGGAGATGAGGACCCCAGGCTGTGCTTAATGGGAGCTAATAGCCTTACCACTCAGGGTCAGCCTGTAGGAAAACTTGAAGCCTTGAAGCTCTGATAGACCAATAAGACAGCTTCTAAGTCAGACAGCACAAGAGACGCATTCCTGAATTTAAGAATTCACTCAAAGATAAGGGCAGAAGCATCCCAGGAAACTAGTGTCACTCACGCACACACCTGAAACATCAGTGATGAGATAGCAGCTCTTTAAATGCTAAGATACAGTAGAGGCAAGACAGTGCCCTAGGACTCCAAAGGGAATTGACAATGGCTGGAGTTGTCAGGAGGGATGGCATAGAAAATTCAAGTGCTGAACCAAGTCTCTGGAATACAATACTGAAATTCACACAACTAGGTCAGATTTTCCTTCCAAAGCTATAACTAGAGTGGGATGGTAGAGATTTTGCCTCAGGGTGCTGATATTTAGGGGAAGGGGGAACACTTTCTTCCCATGTGATCCTCTGTCAATCAATTGGCATTATTATGTACCTACTATGTGCCAGGCCTTGTACTGGGTGATAGTGATACAAAAAAAGAAATTATCCCTGAAATTGTCTATCAAAGAGCTTATCCTATTGGGGCAAATTAATATATCCAAAGACGGATAGAAGGAAAGGCACTAGCGTCTGGGGGAATTAAGAAAGGTGGCATTTTAATTGAGCTTTGAAGGAAAAGGTGACTCCAAGGTCCCTAAGAGGTGAGATAAGGAGCAGGAAGGAACAAGGTCTCATGGAGAGGGTTGACTCATTCAGAACCAAGTGTGTCTGGGCAGAGGGGCAACCCAAGGATAAGCTGGTGGTAGGACTCTCATACCACTTTCTCCTCTTAAATGACACTTTAGGACTATCGGAGCACATTCCAGCAAGACAGAGAGAGAGGCACCTGGGGAGCCCTGGGACAAGAGGTAGGCTGAGAATTGAGCTCCCAATCAAAATCTACAACCACCACCCAAACTAAATTGGCCCAGGGTACCAGAATTCAGAGCTATGGATACAGTTATTCAGGAGACAGTATAGGGCCAGGGAAAGAGCATTGGCTCTGGAGTCAGAAACCTGGATTCCAATCTTACTTCTAACATTGACACATTCTCTGTGTGACCTTGGCGAAGTCAATGAACCATCCATGGCTTGGTTTCCTCATCCATAAAATGATGAGGGCAGCTAGATAGCACCATAGTACCTAAAGGACCATACATGCCTGGAGTCAAGAAGACTCATTTTACTCAGTTCAAATCTGGACTTAAACACTTACCAGCTGTGTGACCCTGGGCAAGTCACTTAACCCTGCTTGCCTCAGTTTCCTCATCTGTAAATGAGCTGGAGAAGGAAATGGCAAACCACTCTGGATTCTTTGCCAAGAAAACAACAAAATGATGGCGTGGGCGTGTATGTGTGTGTGGGTGTGGAAGTGAGAGGGAAAGGGAGATGATGATTCTCAGCCATTTCAGCTGAGTCCCACTCTTCATGATTCTATTTGGGGTTTTCTTGCCAACGATGGCATGCCATTTCCTTCTCTAGCTCACTTTTACAGATGAGGAAACTAAGGCAAACAAGGTGAAGTGGCTTGCCCAGGATCACATAACTAGTAAATGTTTGAGGCCAGATTTGAACTTAAGAAGATGAGTCTTCTTGACTTCAGGCCAAGCACTCTATCCACTATACAAACTACCTGCCCTTGGGACAGGGAGATAGAGAGGTAAATTACTGTGTACCACATACAGTAAAGAGCTGGGGACACAAGTACAAGCCTCCCCTCGAGAAGCTTACACTCTAATGAAAGAAGAAAACACATAAATAGGAGCTAGAAAGTGGGGGAGGGGAAGGGACTCTGGGAAAGGAGGGGACAAGGTGACTGGCAAAGAAAAGAGGACTGGAGAGTGGGTTGAGAGGTGAGAGGAATAAAGTATTGCCAGAGGCCTCCTCAAAGAGTGGTCTTGGTGAGGAGATCAAGCCTTCAGAGCAGAGGATTCTGCCGGGATGGGAAGGTAGCCGGCTCATTAGGACACAGCTCTGGATCCTTCTGAATCTCTGCTTTCTTACCCCTATCTCTCTCCACACAGGAAGGCTGCTTAGGGTAAATGAGCCTTAAGAGCATGGAAATAACCAGAAGAGGAGACTCATCTTGGTCACAATCCAAAGCAGGGGCAGAGGAGGTGCAGGGATGGGAGCTGGGAGGGGAAGCAAGGGTCAGTGTCTGGATCACCACATCCACCCTCCCTTCCCAAAGATCCCGAAAGTCTGTCCTCATTGTTTTCTTCTATAGTAAACAACGGCATCCTACCCATAGTTTACAATGATATAGACCTTGACAGTTCAGTTCTATTCAGTAACACAGGCACTGTGTTAAGGGGGTGGAAATAAGGCTGGGGGAGATGAAAAATGACATTACCCCAGAGTCTCTTATAGTTTAATTAGAACTTCAAAGTTCTATAGCTGATATTAAACTTTGGCAAACCATTCCAGTATCATTGCCAAGAAAATACCAAATGGGATCATGACGAGTCAGACACCAACAAAATAGTTTATACTTTAACTAGAACTTAAAGCTTATGGTTTAATTAAGAGGTATGTCATTACATGATTGCAGTGGAGTATTACTGTGCTCTAAGAAATGACAAGCAGGATGGTTTCAGAAAAACCTGGAAAGACATGAACTGACGCAAAGTGAAGTGAACACAACCAGGAGAACATTGTGCACACTAACAGCAAAATTACTGGATGAAGAACTGTGAATGACTTAGCTCTTCTCAGCAATACAATGATCGAAGACAATTCCAAAGGACTCATAACAAAACACATTATCTGCCTCCAGAGAAAGAATTGATATTTTCTGAATACAGACTGAAACATACTACTTTTCTTTTTCTTTCTTTCTTTAATTCTTTCTTCCTTTCTTCTTTCCTTCCTTCCTTCCTTCCTTTCTCTTTCTTTCTTTCATTCTTTTTTTTTGTTTGAGTCTTCCTGTACAAAATGGCTATATTGAAATATTTTACATGATCACACGTGTATAATCTATATATAGCATCTCAGGGAGGGGGAAGGGAGGGAGGGAGGGAGAGAATTTGGAACTCAAAACTTTAAGAAAAAATATTTTTAAAATGCTTTAACATGTAATTTGGGGGAAAATAAAATATTATTAAGAATAAAAATAAAATCTATGTGATATTCTCAGTAAGTATGATATAATATATGTAAAGTGTTTTTTACAGACTTTATGGTTCTGCACAGATGCTGGTTATCGTTATTGTTGTGACCAGTCGGAGAATGAGGAGGCAAAAGAGATCCTGGGCAAATGCCGGCAATCAATCAACAAACATTTCTTTTTGTTAGTGGCTTTCAAGCAGAAGGAAGCAAACTGACCATTTGAGGAGGTCATGGAAGGCTTCATGGAGGAAGCTTTGCTTGAATTGATCCTTGAAGGAAGGAGAGGGTCTTCAACAGATACAGATGGAGGGTAAGGGGTCTATTGGGGCATAGGGAAAGTGTGGTCAAATACACAGAGGTGGAAAAAAACAGGCCAACAGTCAGGGGACAGACAGCAAGTAGTCCAGTTTGGTTGAAATGTAAAATGCATCAAGGGGAATAGGCCAAGATCAGGCTGCCTTGGTGGACTGAACCCCGATGATGGAGATTCTTGAATCTAGCAGGTCCTAAATAAGTATCCCTTCTCCTGTGTGAGTTTTGCTCTATTCCTCATTCATTCTGCTGAGTCGTCTCATGTGGCAGGGGACGGGGCTAGCATGTGTCAGGGGGCGGTGTGGGAGAAGTGAGGCTCATAACTTGCATCACCTAGTGACTGATGAATGTGGTCCCAGAGCTGGAAGAATCTGAGAATCTAGCAGGGGGGTGATAGAGGGGAGGGCAGATTGGGGGAGGGGTGATCAGAAGCAACCACTTCTGAGGAGGGACAGGGTCAAAAGAGAGAACGGAATAAACAGGGGCAGGATAGGATGAAGGGAAATAGAGTGAGTTTTACACAGCATGACTATTATGGAAGTGTCTTGCACGACTACACATGTATAACCTGTATCGAGTTGCTTGCCTTCTCAATGATGGTGGGTGGAGAGGAAGGAAGGGAGAAAATTTATTACCCAAAGTTTTAAAAACAAATGTTAAGGGACAGCTAGGTGGCACAGTGGATAGAGCACCAACCCTGAAGTTAGGAGGACCTGAGTTCAAATCTGGCCTCAGACACAACAGTCACTAGCTGTGTGACCCTGGGCAAGTCATTTAACCCCAATTGCCTCACCAAAAAAATTGTTAAAAATTGCTTTCACGCGTAACTGGGAAATAAGATATATAGGCAATGGGCTTAGGGGAAGGGATATTCAGAATGCATGCCCTCTTCGGGGGAGAGGGAAGAGATGGGAAGAAAATTTGGAATTCAAAATCTTATGGAAGTGAATGTTGAAAAGTTAAAAAAAAATAAATTAATAAAAATAATCTGAGGAACTGATAGCCATTTTAAAAGAACCCATGTTAAAATCTGAAAGTGGAGAAGGAGGCAACCTGATCCATACTCTCTTCACAGGAGACGCAGAAAGACTTCTCTGTTTTTGAGGGGTTAAAAAAAATGTTGCTTAAGAAGAAAGGGCCCTAAAGAGGCCAGTGCCTTTGAGCAGGACAGTCCTTGAAATCACATGCAAGGCCTTTTTATCTTATCATCTAACCTAACCTATTTCTGTCTGGCAGAGACGGCCACTGGGAAAGTACCAGAGCCCTTCATCTCCCAAGCTGCTCCTTCGGCAATGGGGAGCATGTGAAGACTGAAAGGTTCACATGCTTTACAAATGGGAGAGATCATAGGATGGATGATAGCTCCAGAGCCAGGAGGGACCTACCTCTGAGGCCATCAACTCCAACTCCTCTCCTTTTCAAGATAAAGACACCAAGGTTCAGAAAAAGGACTTCCTTTAGGCTCCCGCGATTATAGATTGAGAGGTGGAAGGCCCTCCAAGGAGATCTGGTCCAACCTCCCTCATTTTACAGATGGGGAAACTGAGGCCCAGGCAGCCTATGTGACTTGCCCAATGCCACAAAGCTTATAAGTAGCAGAGTCAGAATTTGAACTGAGGTTCCAGAATCAGCTTCATTCCTGAATATTGCTCTGGCCTGTTCCCCACCCCACCCCCTATCCTGTTTCTGCTTAAACAGGAGAGGACCCACAGCAGAAGTTAATAAGGTACAAAGAGGGTTTCAGAATTTGGAAAGAACAAAAGTGATAGATAGATAGATAGATAGATAGATAGATAGATAGATAGATAGATAGATGATAGATGATGGATGGATGAATAGATAAATGAATAGATAAACAAATAAATACATAAATGAATGGATAGATAAATAAATAAATTGATAGATACATAAGTAAATAGATAAATAAATGAGTGAATAAATAAATGAAATGCTGGCTTGAAGTCAGAGGACCTGGGTTCAAATCCCAGTTCTGTGTTTATTGTCTGTGTGACCCTGGGCAAGTCAGTTAATCAAGTGCTTAGCAAAGTGGCTGGAATACAGTAAGTGCTTAACAAATACTTTTCAACTCGACAACTTAACCTCTCTGGGCCTCAGTTTCCTCATCTGTAAAATTAAGGGAATGCCCTCTATGATAACTTTCAGCTTTAAATCTGTGATCTGGACCAAGATCACTCACTTGCTTGGGAAGCCTTCCATCTCTCTCTCTCTCTCTCTCTCTCTCTCTCTCTCTCTCTCTCTCTCTCTCTCTCATACACACACACACACACACACACACACACACACACACACACACACACACACACACACACACTTCCTTGTGCCCTTGTGCTCCTCCACCCTTTTGTAGTCTCATTTAGTTATTCATTTAGCTTTTATTAACTACCTGCTATGGGCAAAGCTAGGCACTAGGGGAGATACAAAAATCCATAAGCCAAGGTTCTAGCCTTGAGCTTGAATGGTGATTATGAGAGTCAATATTCTACACCAGGGAGAACACTGGGGTATAAAAGTCCAGAGTCCTCCTCTGCCAGTAATTAGCTATCATTTGATCTTTCTAAGCCTCAGTTTCCTCATCGATAAAATGGGAGGAGTTGACTAAATTATCTCTAAGGACCCTCCTAGTTCTGCATCTGTGACTCCATGGCAGGGACACGGAGACCCAGAAAGGTGGCCTCGCATAGAGGAGTCCAGCACTGGATTCGAAGCAAGACTTTGGTTGTGTAAGACAGGAATAATCATAGCATGTGCCTTGTATGATTGTGAGGAGGCTTAAATGAGACAATGGGGGTAAAGCACTTTGCAAATCTTACAGGGTTAAAGAAATGTCCATTGCTGCTGGTGGTAGTAGCCCAAATCATATGATTTTAGGTAAGTCATACAACTTTTCAGGGCTTCAGTTTGTTCATCTGTAAAGAGGAAAGATTATAGGCTCCATGGGAGAGTGGAAAAGGTTCAATCTGAGTACCTGGGTTCAAGTCTCAGCTATGCCACTTCTTAACTGTGGAACTTTGAGCAAGTCACTTTTCCCTCTGTGGGACTCAGTTTCCCCATGTGTAAAAATGGCTCAGATGCCAAATCCAACACTCTTTCATTTGCTTAAATTCTCTTATTGGCTCCATAGGAAGATTTTAAGCTTACAGACCAAAGAGTGAGGATTTCTATCCTTTTTGAACATCCAGATCCCATTGCAAACAATGAAACCAGGTAGAGGAGCCACACTCCCTCAGATGTTACCCCCAGTTTCCATCCTCCCTCCCCCAAACCCACCCCTGTCTTCTCCTTTGACCTTTACGGAAAGAGTAGCTCTCTCTCTGTCCCGCCACCAAAGGAGGAGGTGATGGAGAGCTCTTAGATCACTCATTTAGCCAGCAGCCACATGGCCAAAAGAAGCTTCAGAGGGTCTTTTATCAAAGCAGAGTGTGAATGCAGGGGGGCTGGGGGGAATCACTCTATCAGCAGTATCTAAAGTGATGTCAATAAGCTACCTACGCCACCATTCAGAAGTGGTGGTATTCATTCACAAGGCACTCATGATGAAAAAGGCTATCCATCTCCAGAGGGAAAACTGATGAACTCTGAGTACAAATTGAGATATAACTTTTCCCTCACTTTATTTTTCTTGCTTTTGTTTTTTTACAATGTGGCTAATATAGAAACATATTTTGCATGATTTTGTATGTATAATCAATAATATATTGCTTGCCTTCTCCATTGGCAGAGGAGGGGCTGGAGGAAGAGGATTTGGAACTTAGTTTTTAAAAGAATATTAAAAAATAAATATTTTTAAATATTTATATGAATGTAAATATTATATTAAATAAATATATTGTAGTAAATGAATATATTAAATAAATATAATTTTTTTAAAGGAAGAAGTGGTATCATTGCCTTAGGTTCCTCGGGGGGGGGGGCAGTGTATGTAAGAGAGAATGGAGGTGTCGTATCCTCTGTCCTAAGTGACAGATATACTCATTAAGGGGGAATGAACAGCTTAATAATGAGTGGCAGGAGGCCTGCGAGGTAGAGAAGACAGTCCCAGATTTAGAGTGAGGACACCTGGGATTGTCCCATCTTGCCCACTTTCTACTGGTGTGACCTGGAGCCAGGAATCCCTCAAGCCTCAACATAATGAGGGCAAGACTCATAGCACCTGCCCCAGAAGGTTGTCATGAGAAAAGTGCTTTGTAAATCATAAAAAAGTTACAGAAAAGGGAGCTAATATTATTATAAGCCCCAGCCTGAGAGTTAAAACACTCGAGTTCTAATCTCATCTCAACCATTTACAATCTATGTGACTTTGAGTAAGTTACTCACCCGCTCTCAGACTGTTTCCTTACCTATTAATTAAAAGAGGAAACCCTGGATTTTAAGTCAGAGGACCTGTATTCAAATAGCTCTGCCTCCCTTGAGGATCTTGCATAAATCATTTCAACTCTCTTGGTCTCAGTTTCTTCAACTATAATTTTTTTGTCAGACATGTGATTTCATTGGCATAAGGGAGACCCTGGTAGGGACCCCTTATACCAACAGAGATCCTCACCAATTGTTGTTTAGCCATGTCCAACTCTTCATGACCCCATTTGGGGTTTTCTTGGCAAAGATATTGGAGTTATTTGTCATTTCCTTCTCCAGCTCATTTTACAGATGGGGAAACTGAGGCAAACAGGGTTAAGTGACTTGCCCAGGGTCACACAGCTAGTAAGTGCCCGAGACCAAATTCAAACTCAGAAGTCTTCCTCATTCCAAGTGTTCTCTACAGTGTGTGACCTAGATGGCCTGCATCACCTGTCCTTCAATTTAATCTTAGCAAATTTCCTTGGGCACTGAAATTCAATGACTTGCCCAGGATCACACAACCAGTGGGTATCAGAGGCAAGACTTGAACCCACCTCTACCTGACTCTCTTCACTATACTATGTTACCTCTATTCTAATAACAATAACTGAAATTTATATTGCACTCTAAGATTTGTTAAGTACCTTATACAGGTAATATTTTTAAAGTAATCAGGGTTAAGACTTGCCCAGGGTCACATAGCTAGTGTGTGTCTGAGGCCAGATTTGAATTCAGATCCTCCTGACCCCACAGGTAATATTTTAGTCTTACAACAATCCCCCTGCTAGGTACCTATACCCATCCCTATCATTTTGCAGATGAGGACCCTTGTAACTGAGAAATACTCAGTGACTTGCCCATGGTATGTGGGTCAATAGGTATTAGAAGAAAGAGTGCCCTGGCAGGTCTTCCCTGATTCTAAGGTCAACAATCGATCCATTATCACATTGCCTCTCCATAGGAGTACTGGACTAGCTTCCTCTGGGGTTCCTTCCAGCCTTACATCCATAAATCAACAATCTTATAGTAAGATTATTTCAGAAGTTCCCTCCAATCCTGACCTCCCATGGCCTCCCCTCTCTCCAGTTACACAGCTGCTCCAGGTCTCCCTCATCTCCCACCTGGACTACCATAATCATCTTCTAAATGATCTCCCTGCTTTGCTGCTATTGTTTGTCCTTCCTTTCCAAAGAGGACCAGCCCTTGAGGGTGATGTTTTGACTTGTGCTTGGATTGAATTCTAGCGAGGCAAAGCTGTGCAAAGGCGTCATTCCTGCTCCAATCCATCCTTCACTCAGCAGCCAAAATTATTCATCTAGAGCACATCTGGTCATGTTTACACCCCCTCCACCATGAGCCACACTGGCTCCCTATTATGCTAGGATCAAATGTGAACTCTTCTGTTTGGCATTTCAAGCTCTTTGTTGCCCAGCCTCTTCCTACCTGTTCAGCTGCTTTACACCTTACTCTCCTTCACACACACCATGATCCAGATCCATTGGTCTACATGCTGTTCCTTACCCAGCATATTCTATCCCGTGCCACCATCTCCATGTCTTTGCGCTGGCTGTCCCCATGCCTGGAATCCCCTGCCCTCTCATCTCTGCCTCTTAGCCTCCCTGGCTTCCTTCAAGACTCAGTTCAAAGCTTATCTTTAGCACAGCCTCCCAACTGGTAATGCCTTCCCCCTCCTTGGAATGCCTTCTATCTACTCTGTATGTATCTTCTACGTACTTCCTCACTTACATATTGTCTTCCCCATTAAAATCAAGAGCAGGGATTGTTTTTTTTTTCTTCATATCTCCAACACTTAATATGATACCTAGGGCACAGCCAACCCTTAAAAATGCTTGTTAACTGAGTAAAAGGAAAGTGTTCTAGAAATCCATCAGGTCAGCGCTTTCACAGATCAGGAATACTGACATCGGACAATTGACAGCTAAGACACTGGCACTCTTGTGAGACAGAATAAGAGAATTAGGTGCTCCTCGTGCCTATGGAGAAAAACAAAGGGGGGCTTTTCCCAAGTGGGATAGTAACTACATCAGTACCTGAACCTCCATGGAATCCTCCGTGATCTTTATCCAGTCAATCTCACTCGTAAGCTTAAAGGGTTTAAGTCAGATATTATTTATAAATATTGAATTTACATCAAATTGGCAATAATAATAGCTAATAATAGATCACATTCATATAATGCTTGCTATGTGCCAGGTACTATGCTAAGCACCTTACAATTATTATCTCGTTTGAACCTTACAACAACCTTGGGACATAGATGCTGTTATTAATATTCCTGTTTTGCTGTTGAGGAAGCTGAGGTGGATAGAGACTAAGTGACTTGCTCAGGCTCATGCAGCCAGTAAGTGGATAGAGATGATTCAGAAGCTAGATAGATGATTACAGATATGTCCCTCCTTTTAGAAAGGTGGTGGACTATGGGTGCAGATTATTATATATACCATCAGTTACAGAGGCTATTCTAGTTGGTTTTGCTTCATTGGTTCTGTGGCTGCTGCTGCTGCTGTTGTTTGAGAGAAGTTCCTTTGGGATTAGACAGTGGTGACAAATACAAAAATAAGCCTTGAGAAAACATGAACAAAATAAACTGAATAGTGTTTAGAACTTGACTGATGTCAGAGAGCTCTGTAAGTGGCCCTGGCTGAGTTGGTAGAACCACCAGTCGCTTACCGCTGAACTTGGACTCTTGAATTGGACATCTCCAGGACACCCCAGACTCCAGGGCTCTGCAAAGCTTTGAAGAGGCATCAGGCAGCAGCAACACCCAAGACTTTCTACAATGCTGGTGCCTAGAGAGGGTTTGATCTGACTGCCCAAGGGGCAGGGCCCTGGGCACCAGCCATAACCCTTCCTATTTCAGGAGAGAATATGAAAGTGGAGGGGGGAAAGGTAGGAGCTGGCACAGCTTCATTCCTCTCTGTTTATGCAGCTGGATTTTGCTGAGTATGACCTTTTCAGTTAGCCCAATGAAAGAGATGCTTTTCCTCACCTCCCACTTCCTTCCCCTACCATAAATTTTTCATTAATCTCATTATCCACTCCATAAATCAGAAATAGTATTGGGGGAAGTACTTCTCATCAAGTCCCTGGTCATAAGTGGTTTAGAAGAAGGAGCCGCATCTTACACTGAATCACTTCAAGTGAAGAATCATTGATCTGTGGGTTTTAGAACACATACAATACTCACCTTCATGCCCTGAGCTATTGGGTCACCTCCTCCAGGGGGCCTTTTAGGATTACTTCAGCTTACACAGAGACAAGATGTCCCCTTGGCAGAGTGAAAAGAGTGCTGGACTCAAAAGTTGAGAAGACCTGAATGGTTCAAATCATGACTTGGAAACTTACTAGCTGCTGTGGGACTGGCCAAGTCATTTAATGAACAGAGGTCATTTGTAAAATGGGAACAATAATAGGCAGCATGGAATAGTGGTCGGAGAGTGGAGCTTTGATCCCATGTCTGTTGCATGGCTCAGTGGGGAGAGAGCTGGACTGCAAACCAAGAAAACCTGGGTTCAAATCTAACTTCAGCCACTTATTAATTCTGTGACCCTAGCCACATCCTTTAACCTCCTGACAACTCTCAATGACTGTAAATTTCAGCATGGTTCTGATCTGGCACATAGTAGGTGCTTAATCAATGCCTGTTGAGTGACTGAAGTGGACAGCGGAGCTTCTCTGGAAGCTACTTCTTCCTCATTCCCCACCGCCACCATCTCGCTTCTCCCCTCACTTGTCTGTGCTCATTCCTCTCTTTAGCACATCTAGGGTCACACTACCCTTGGCAACCTTTCCTGATGCCTTCTAGGTTCCTGCTTCATAAGTTCTTGGGCTGTCAGCATTCTCTGAAACAGTGAGAAGGGAGCAAAGGTCCTTCCTGCTCCTGCTCCTGCCCTCCTGAGTCTGGAGCTCAGCCTGCTGTGAAAAGACGTCTTGTATGGAGGCTAAGCCTGGGTGTGTCAAAGCCTGGAGATGGCCATGAATTGATTCTCATTATTTTGTGTGCACAGCACATGGCTACAAATAAAATTAAACTGATTTCTGGAAGGCAGTACAGTGTAATGGGTAGAGCATAGAGGCTGCTTAACTTGGGTCCAATCCCACTTCTGACACTTAACCAAGTGTATGACCCCAGGAAAGTCTCTTTGCATCTATGCACCTAAGGCAGCTCCTTTAGACTTATTTGTTACTGGTTTTTGAGTCAAGAAAGCCTGGTTCCCTTACTAGATGGGCTTCTGACTCTCTCTGGACTTTGCCACCATGGCTCAACTTCCTTCTCATGCTGAAACATCCTTCCTACCATGCTGGCTTCCTTCTGCCATTGGGGAATTCCTTCTAGGGCTCCATTTTGGGGAGAAGCCCAGGTCACCTGTGCTTTATTCCCCTCCTGGAAATGTTTCTGACTTCCTACAGATTTGACATCATACCCCTACATGGATACCTTCTCTCTCTCTGTCCTCTCCCCCTCTTCAGCTCCCTTCTACATGCTCCCTTCCCCCATTGGAATGTAACCTCCTTGAGGGCAGGACCTATCTTTCTTTTTGCTTGTATTTGTACCCCAAGTGCTTAGCACAGTGCCTGTCACATAGTAAACACTTACAATACTTGTTGCTTGTCTACCTACCTGGTGTCTAATCCCACCTCTGACTAGCTATGTGACCAAGGGAAAGTCTAATCTCCTTGAGTAAGATGACGTACATAAAATAGTAAATAAACATGAGTTGTTATTATCATGATACCGTATGTCATAGTGGTTAGAACACTGGACTTAGAGTCAAGAAGACCTGGGTTCAAATCCTGCCTCTGAAGCTTATTAGTTATAAAATCCTTAGCAAGTCATCTAACTTTTCTGAGCCTTAGTAGCCTCATCTGTAAAATGGGGATCATAATAGCACCTATCTCACAGGGCTGTTGTGAACTCAAAAAGGTGTGTGTAAAACCTTATGCAAACCCTAGAACACTATCCGTATAAATGTTAGCCATTTTGATTATTACATACTAAGTCATAGAGAGATCATGATCTGTGATGGTATAGGTTGTTTCCACAGAGGAAGTCCCCTGTACTGATGAAACGGCAGATCTTTCACATTTCTCCCTGAGCCACCTGGAAAAACCAGCCTTTTTTCTCATCAGCCACACTTCACAGAATCCCAGAATCCCAGGGCCAGCACGACTATCAGTTCTGGGGCTTGGGTCCCCTGGGTAGCTCGTGGGAATCCATCTCATTTGCTGTTTAGCTCTATCAAGTACATAGGAAACAACTAGAAAACAACATATGGCAGCCCTCCCTCACCTCTCCCCCTGGACTGTCCCAGATCCTTAAGGAAACCTGATAGCTCTGGAGACAATTCTCTGTGGGTGGGACCAGAGATTTCCACACTTCAGGAGTTCATGATGTCCCCTACTGAATACGGGAGTCACTGGTGTGAGTGCACCCCTCCACCAAAGCTGATCTCAGTTCTTGCTATAACATGGTAGAGAGAATGTGAAAGTTGCTTTGGCCCAATAAATCCTCCCTCTTCAGCTGGCCTGCCAATGAGCCTCTATAAATTTAGTTGGATTGGGGTTGGGGGATATGGGAGGCAGGGAGGTCAATCAAGGAGGTGATTGTGATAATCAGGAGAGAAGGGATGGGGGCCTGAGCTAAAAGTGGTCACTCAAGAGCAGAGAGAAGGGGTAGGATGGGAAAGATCTCACAGAAGTAGAAGTGGCAAGATTTAGCACCTGATTGGTTACATGGGGTGGGGGGGGGAGGGTCAGGGGTTGAGAATGATGCCGAGGTCGCAAACCTGGGTGATGCCTTTGACAGAAATAAGGAAGTTAAGTAAAAGGGAGGGTTTGAGGAAGAAAAGAAATGAATTCTGTTTTAAACAAGCTGAGCTTGAGATGTCTCTAGGACATCCAGTTTGAAACTGCTGGCTTAATCTGGGAGATGGAAGCTATTGTGTGAGCTGCAGCAAGAGGGTCATTCCAGATGGCAGAGTGTGAGAAAGGAGCTTGTGTATGTGAAGGCTGGAGAGGAAGGCCATAGTGAAGGACTTTAAATGCCAAAGGAGTCTAGATAGGGTTTCCAAAAGTATTCGCGCAGTTTTTTAACCTGCTAAAGCTTAAAACTGCACGAAGACTTTTGAGACATGCTCTGCTTGGAGGGGGCCACTGGAGTTCTTTGAGTAGAGATGAGACCTAGTCAAACCTGCCCTGAAGGAGAATCACTTTGGCGGTTTTGCAGGGAATGGCTTGGGGTGGGGAGAGATTGAGGCAGGGGGTCAAAATGAGGATGCTGCTGCGTGGGGAAGTCACCCAAAATGAGCACGCTGCTCCAGAAGTCCAAACGAGAAGGACGAACAAGGCCCTGGGACCTCTGGGAGGAGAGAGAAGGAATCAGATGGAAAGGCAGAGATAGAAAGATCTGGTCAACTAGTACCACTGGAGAGTAGACAAAAGGAATTGTTGGAGGTCTGGTGTTTTGCCTTCCTTGGTATCCTTATCACTTGGCACAATGCCTGGCACTTTTAAAATACTTTTGTGGCAAGCCAACAACTTTTCAGCTTAGTGGGATCTGCCAGGGTTCAGAGTCTGCTGGCAGAGCCTAGAGCCCGGGGTCAACCCCAAGGCATGATGAGTGATGGAAAAGGTCATCAGGGCAGTTGGCAAATGAAAGATGGGACAGTGTTTTATCCAATTCATCAGATGATTGGATAAGAAGATTTAGAACTGCAAGGTACTTAGAGATCACATAATCCAGCCACCTCATCTTGCTGATGAGGAAACAGAAGCCCAGACAAGGGGAAGGGACATGACCAGTTTTCACCCACGAGCATCATCTGGATATAAAGAATGTCCTAACATTTAGAATTGCTCAAGCCTGGAGTAGGCAACCTCAGAAGTGGTGAGTTCCTCATCACTGAAGGTCCTCAAGTGGATTTTGGATGATCATATCCTGGACATTGTTAAGAGGACTCCTATTCAAGCATGTTGTGGTACCACATGACATCTCGGCAAAATCAGAATAGACAAATGTTGCACCTGGAGTAAGTAAAAGAAAACATCCTAAAACATGTTTTAGGAAGCCTTTGGAAAGAGGGCAGAAGAGGACTAAATTGAGGATTAAGGAAGGAATTTTTCAGGGGTATATTTGTCAAGGAGGCAGCCAGAAGCAGCTAGGTGGTACTATGAATAGAGTACCACACCTGGAGTCAGGAAGTCGTAAGTTCAAATCCAGCCTCAGGCACTAGCTGTGTGACCCTGGGCAAGTCATTTCTCCCTATTTGCCTCAGTTCTTCATCTGTAAAATGAGCTGGAGAAGGAAATGGCAAACTGCTCCAGTATCTTGGCCAAGAAAACCCCATATGGGATCGTGAAGACCCAGACACAACTGAAATAACTCAACGACAACGAAAATTCTCATTGTTATTTTTAGTATTATTACTAGGAGAGAGGTGGGAAAGAGGAAGCATATTGTGCATCCTATTTTAGCTTATTAATTATTCTTATTTTAAAGCCCAGTTGCTTCTGTACTTGGAAGGGCTAAAAATGCTACGAGTACCATATAAATTTCTATATCCTGGGCTAAAGTCCTAATTACTTGATCCTAATTTTGGCTCTCCCACTGAGGTTCCTTCAACAGGACCTACAAGCACCTGCTATTTTCTGGGCTAAGAATAAAAACATAAAATGAAAATTATCCCCTTCTTTATGGAACTTACATTTTACTGGAGAAACAATACATACACAGACAAATAAATATGAAATACATACAAAGGACATATCAAGCACATTTAGGAGGATCAGAAAAAGACTCAAGTAGGAGAAGGGCCATGGACTGACCTTTAACTGGAGGAAGGAATTCCAAAAGGCCAAAGGATGTGAGAAAATATTTTAGGAATAGGAAACAGACTGTGAAAAGGCATAGACATTGCCAAATCACTAGCTTAAAGGTGATGGGCTGGGATAATCAGTTGTAACACCACAGCACCCCAGAAGATAAGAGTGAAACCCTTTATAAAGAAATTGCCTGGGGCAGCTAGGTGGCACAGTGGATAGAGCACTGGCCCTGAAGTCAGGAGGACCTGAGTTCAAATCTGGCCTCAGACCAAACACTTGACACTTACTAGCTGTGTGACCCTGGGCAAGTCACTTAACTCCAATTGCCTAAAAAAAAAAAAAAAGAAAAGAAAGAAATTGCCCCTTTTGAGTAACAACATTCAAAGTACAAGCTTAACTCTACTCCCACCTAAGCCTGGGGCAGTTTTCCTGAGAAACAGCTCTATGATACTTCATGCAGCTATGACTCCTTATTGGCTGAGAGACTTCTGGGGATGATACTACATTATATGTTAAAGGAGTAGATGCTTCCAAAGAATTGTTCAAGAGAAATATCCAAAAGAAAAGCAAGCATGAACTTTTGCATGGTGGACAGATTTCCCTGCATCCACAGACATATAAGGAAGCTGACCCCAACCATTTCCCTTGATCCCTAGCACCTGCAACCCTAGAGACTTCTAGGAGTGGACTCCCCTCAGCAAAATTATTCTATTTTTCTTGGGAAGGGACAGTGCTAAGATCTTTTCTCACTCCTAACCAAAAAGCTCATTAACTCTTATGTATTCATGCATCTTCTAATGATATACCTTCCATAATTTCTGTTTACTGCTTACTTTTTTCTCATTTCTCTTATTTTTTAAGGAAAAACAAAATAATATTTTTTCCAATTACATGTAAAAATTTTTAACCTTTTTAATTTTTGAGTTCCCAATTCTCTCCCTCTCACCTTCCCCTTCCCCTCATTGAGAAGGCAATTTGATATAGGTTATGTATGTAGTCATGCAAAACATAGTTCCATATTAGTCATATTGTGAAAGAAAACACAGACCTCCCCCCCAAAAAAAAAGGAAAAGAAAGGAAAAAGAATATGCTTCACTGCATTCAGACTCCATCAGTTCTTTCTCTGGGTGTGGATAGCATTTTTCATGAGTCCTTTGGAATTGTCTTAGATCATTATATTGTTGAGGATAGTTGTGATTTCTAGTTGACCACTCTGCAATATTTCGATTACGTACTGTGTACAATGTTCTCCTGATTCTGCTCACTTCACTTTGCCTCAGTTCATCTAAGTCTTTCCAGATTTTTATGAAAGCACCCTGCTCATCATTTTTTATAGCATGATAATATTCCATCACAATAATATACCACACCTTATTCAGCCATTCCCCAATTGATGGGCATCCCCTTGATTTCCAATTCTTTGCCACCACAAAAAGAGCTGCTATAAATATTTTTTGTGCACATAGGTCCTTTTCTCTTTTTTCAAAATCTCTCTGTGGGGCAGCTAGGTGTTGCAGTGGATAGAGCACCAGCCCTGAAGTCAGGAGGACCTGAGTTCAAATCTGGCCTCAGACCAAACACTTGACACTTACTGGCTGTGTGACCCTGGGCAAGTCACTTAACCTCAATTGCCTAAAAAAAAAAATCTCTTTGGGATACAGACCCAGTAGCAGCATTGCTGGGTCAAAGGATATGCAGAGTTTTATAACCCTTCAGGCATAGTTCCAAATTGTTCTTGAGAATGGTTGGACCAGTTCACAGTTCTACCATTAATGTATTGGTGTCTTAATTTCCCCACATTCCCTCAAACATTTGTCATTTTCCTTTTCTGTCAAATTAGCCAATTTGATAGGTGTGAGGTAGTACCTCAGAGTTGTTTTAATTTGCATTTCTCTATTCAATAGTGATTTAGAGCTTTTTTTTTTTATATGACTATATACAGATAGCTTTGATTTCTTTGTCTGAAAACTGCCTGTTCCTTTGACCATTTATCAATTGGGGAATGAAGTGTATTGTTATAAATTTGACTCAGTTTTCTATATATCTGAGAAATGACTTTATCAAAGGATGTAAAATTTTCCCTTAGTTTTCTGCTTTCCTTTTGATCTTGGCTATATTGGTTTTGTTTTTGCAAAATTGTTTTAATTTAATGTAATCAAAAATATCCATTTTGCATCTATAATGCTCACTATCTCTTTTTTGGTCATAAATTCTTCCTTCATCCATAGATCTGGAAGGTAAACTATTCTATGCTCCCTTAATTTACTAAAGGTATCACCCTTTATGTTTAAGTCATGTGCCTATTTTCACATCATATTGGTATATTGGTGTAAGATTTTGGTCTATGCCTAGTTTTGCCAAGCTGCTTTCCAGTTTTCCCAGCAGTTTTTGTCAAATGGTAAGTTCTTATCTCAAAAGTTTGGATCTTTGGGTTAATCAAATACTAAATTATGACTAGAAATGACCATAGGTGATTTACCATTGTGTATTATGTACCTAATCTATTCCACAGATTCATGACTCTATTTCTTAGCCAGTACCAGATCGTTTTAATGATTACTAGTTTATAATATAGTCTGTGATCAATACATCTATGCCACCTTCTTCTACATTTTTCTCATTGATTCCTTTGATATTCTTGACCTTTCACTCTTCCTGATGGATTTTGTTGTTATTTTTTCTAGCTCTATAAAATAATTTTTGGCAGTTTGATTGGCATGGCATTAAATAAGTTAATTTAGGTAGGATTACCATTTTTATTATATTGGCTCAGCCTGTCCATAAGCAATTAATATTTTTTCAATTGTTTAGATCTGACTTTATTTGTATGAAAAGTGTTTTGTAATTGTGTTCATATAGTTCCTGAGTTTGTCTTGCCAGGTAGACTCCCGGGTATTTTAGATTGTCTGCTGTTATTATAAATGAAACTTCTCTTTCTATCTCTTGCTGCTGGCCTTTGTTGGTAATTTATAGAAAAGCTGATGATTTATGTGGGTTTATTTTGTATTCTGCAATTTTGCTAAAGTTGTTAATCATTTCAATTAGCTTTTTAGTTGATTTTCTAGGATTCTCCAAGTGTACCATTATATCATCTACAAAGAGTGATAGTTTTGTTTCTTCACTGCTTGTTCCAATTCCTTCAATTCCTTTTTCTTTTCTTATTGCTATACCTAACATTGCTAGTACGATATAGAATAATAGTGGTGATAATGGGCATCCTTACTTCACCCCTGATCTTACTGGGAAGGCTTCTAGCTTATGCCCATTACAGATAATGTTCACTGATAGTTTTAGATATATACTGCTTATCATTTTAAGGAAAGCACCATTTATTCCTATGCTTTCTAGTGTTTTTAATAGGAATGAGTGTTGTATTTTGTCAAAAGCTTTTTCTGCATCAGTTGAGGTAATCATATGATTTCTGTTGTTTTTGTGTTTACTGCTTGCTTTGATGAAGAAATTTTGTTATTATTTGTGATGGCCTTTTGTGTAACTATTGTTTGGTGGAAGGGAGCTAAGTTGTCTATTGTATACTAATGGTACCTTCCCCTTAAGAAATATCATGAATTATCATACCCCCTAAACTTCAGATATTTGTAGTGTGATAGATAAGTGTAATTCTAGCCCTTTGAGAGATGGGGGAGTACAAGAGACTACCCAACCATGACAATCCTGGATCCCGCCTGCCCCTTTTCAGCTAGATGAGAAGACAAGACTTTTTTTTCACTTCTCACACAAGTGGAAATCCAAGTCTCCTTTGGAAGTGGAGTGGACCAGCTTTCAGAGCAGATATCTATCCATGACACACCTGATCCAGTCATATCTCTGTATTAGACAGCAACCAACCACTTTTGTCCTATATTAGCAAGCATCCAAGCCATTTCTGAACTAACTGGACCCAGATAAACCACCAAGTGACTATTATATGCCAGGCAGAGTGGGTAGTACATAATGAATGATATGAGCTGGCCTCAATCTCCTCCTTTGTAAAATAGAAAAATTGGACTAAATTTCCTGTGAGGTCTTTCTGACTCCTAGCAAGTCTACACAGTAAGTGGCAAAACAGGTCCTAGAAGGAACTGAGTCGCTTTGACTCCCTGTTCTCTCACATATACCCCATACAACGGCACCCACTCTCCCCAAAGGGATGGCAAACACTTCTCTGGATGGCTTGCTGCTTTGGAATCAAGTAAGCGGCACTTGAATCCACATCTCTCGACTCTTAGTCCAGCGCTGGTTGGGCAGAGAGGAAGGAAGAAGACATCCCAGGAAGAAAGCCATGTGAGATAACAGAAAGAGAGCTTAGAGTCAGAAAACCTGGATTCGAATCCAGACTCTGCTACTTGACTAGGAGTATAGCCTTCGCCTCTCTACACCTCAGGTTCATCACCTGTAAAAGCGTCTATGACATAGTAGGTGCTTGATAAATGTCTAATGATTGATTAAGACTGTTTTATAGGGAATGCACTGGGATCACAGATTCAGAGATGGACCATTTTGGGCTATCAAGTTTGTATTTTACAGGGGCAGCTAGGTGGCGCAGTGGATAGAGCACTGGCCCTGAAGTCAGGAGGAACTGAGTTCAAATCTGGCCTCAGACCAAACACTTGACACTTGCTAGCTGTGTGACCCTGGGCAAGTCGCTTAGCCCCAACTGCCTAAAAAAAAACAAAACCAAGTTTGTATTTTACAGATGGAGACACTGAGGCCCAGAGAGGTTAACTAACCCAATGACCCTTTGGGTAGTAAATGGCAGAGTTGGCATTTGAACCTGGGGCCTCTGACTCAAGGTCCATTGCACTTTTCAGTGTACTTAACCATCTAGCTCTCAATTTTCCATGCAGGTGGAGAATTACTTGAAAGTACATGGGTCTGTAAGTAGCAACACCCTGAGTCTCTTCACTGCTCCCAAATGACACCACCACAGGAAGAAAGACAGTAATAGGACTTTTTATCACTACATGACTTAATACTCTTCAAAGCACTCTAGGACATTCATGATAACCTTCTCTCTAAAAGAGAAATCACTTTCTACTTCTTCAGATAATCCCTAAAAAATTTCAGCATTCTACCGTCCTTGGTGGAAGCATGTGTGTGTGTGTGTGTGTGTGTGTGTGTGTGTGTGTGTGTGTGTGTTGGGTGGGGGAGGGTCTCTATGCATACAGCTCCAGCTGAATTTAGCTTCATTAGTGGGGAGAGGGGACTGCTGTTAAGTGCTTTGTCCTTCTTCCAAAGCAGCCTGATGGGCTGAGGTTTTGGGGGATAATGATAAGAAAAGCCAGTGTTGGGGTATTTCTAAGAAGCTGGATTATTAGTGGGAGTCTGAGAAGGGAAGCAGGTCAGGCTAAGTAAGAGGGCAGCTCAAAGGAGTTCATCAGATAGACTCCCGAGGTGAGTCAGGGCAGCCCCTAATCAAAGCTACTTGATATCTTCAAACAAAATGGGACCACCAAGCCCCACTCTCCTCTGAATTCCTGAGCCTGACACAGGCTAGTTTCACACAGGGCAGGTGTAATGGGCTGTTGTTTTTCTACTTGGTTTCCCAAAAGACAATCAGCGTAGGTTTCCCAGTTGAAAGAAGACAATCAGCGGGTAGGAGAGAATAATTAATTATTGTGTTCACAGCCTTACCCCTACCCCCACTGTGTGTTGCTCAGGACCTAGAGGGAACTGAATCATTTTGCTCTCTGCTCTCACACACACACCCATACCTCTGTCCCCACTAACCCCAAAGAAGTGACAAACACTTCTCTAGGTGACTTACTGCTTTGGAATCAGACTCTGTTTCACAGCTCTTCACCAGTTTCTAGAGAGATGGATCCTAGCATTTAAGCCTAAAATGCTCAAGGGGGCCATTCAGTCTTTTTCTTCCAGTCATTTGGTTTTCTATTTTCCCTCTTGGAGGAAGGAAAACTCAATTAAACTGTTTCAGATTTTCAGGAGTGAAGAGATGGGGTCCAGTAAACAAGAGTATTCTCATAAGAGTTATTGTTGGAAGGCAGGCCATTCAATCCATTCCAGCCTACCCTGATTTTGCAAATAAGGAAGTCCAGATCCAGAGAGGTGAAACAATTTGACCAGGGTCACATCGCTAGTTAAGCTCCTGAGGCTGGATTTGAACCCAGGTCCTCCTGATTCCAAACCTAGTGCTCTATCCCCTACACCACAGTGCTTGGATTTTTCTCTGTCTACCTATAACTTCTGTCCCAGTTAATGTGGACCACATGGGTGATTCACTTTATATTTTTTAGTTTTATATTTTTCATTTCATTTCATTTCTTTTTTAGTTCATTCAGAAACCCCTCATTAGGTAGAGGGGTTTTCAGCAAAAGAGGGTTTTTAACAAGAGATCAAGGATTGGCCTGAAAAAGATGGGTAGTTGAGCATGGTGCCTGTTCCCACAAACACCACCTTGCTGTGCTAACAATTCCTAATGAAAACAGGAGCCATCTGTTGGACAAACAAAACACAGGGTTGCAAATGGGTCTGTCAAAACAGAACCTGTCTACTTATTAGTTAACTACTGATGGACGTTAGTCCCAGCAAATACACAATTTAGGGAGAGAGTCAAGTCACTTTTCAGGGGAAAGCTCTGATTACCTTTGTCTCTCTTAGATGACTAGGGAAACCTTTCATAGAGTACTTCTCAACTTTTTCATTTGTGAGGCATAGGAAAATCTAGGGGGAGGGGGCTCAAATTAGTAAAACTTGTATTCATTTGAACTTCAACAAAATAAAACAGATAAAGCAGCTCTACTCTGCCTGAGAGTAGCATGTGAGAAGTGTACTGACCCAGTTCAGGTTTTTAAAGTCTATCTCTTCCTCCTTGACTTGAATAAAGCCAGTCAATTGAGGGCCCTATTGGGAGTAGTCCTGGGGTGGATTCTTGGGCACTCGTCCCATCCTCAGCCTACAGGGAACTAGGGAAAATGAATGCTATCAAGAAAGTGTACTCCAGAAGACAGATGATGAAAATACTCAGCCAGAAGGAGATTAAAAATCAGAGGAGGAGCTGGGATCATCTTGCAAGTGGTAGGAGAAAGGATAGAGATCCTTGAATGTGGTCTAGAACAGCCCCCTCCATTGCTTCCAGTGTTCCAAGTGCTTTGGTTTTTATTACCACTATCATCTGGGCTGATGGCTGGGGCTGGTGAGGTGGGACTGCTTAGGGAGTAGCCAGGTGGGGGGAGGGTGGAGAGTCACCTTCCTTCATATCTATTCACACCCTATCTTCTGAAAGAGGCCTTTCCCAGATCCCCCTTAAAGCTAGCATCTCCCCTCCAAGATTGTCTCCTGTATACTCCGTCTATATCTTCTATGTACAACTATGTACACAGTTGCTTGTATGTTGTTAAATTGTGAGGTCAGGATTGGTTTTGCCTTTCTTTGTATGCCCAGCACTCAGAATATTATTTGTTATCATTTGGGATGTTTGGCCTCATATCCATTCAAATAATCAATGACTCTGTCTCCTACAGTGTTGCAGAAGGACAATAACTTATAAGTGCCTGGCACATAGTAAATGCTCAATGAATGCTTCTTGACTTGACATGGTAGGACAAACCACCTGGAAATGGGGATAGTTGGTCAATCAAAAAGTATTTATTAATGCTCACTATGTACTAGGCACGAAGCATTTCTTCTCTCATCCACCTGTTCTATGTGTTATCCTATTCACAGGATGGTAGGACAGCTTAAAGAGGTCTGGCTCTGCAGTTAGAAGACATGGGTTCAAATTCTGTCTTTGTGCTTATTACCTATATGACCTTAGGTAAGTCACCTGCATGCATCCCAGTTTCCTCATCTGTAAAACAAGGGGGCTAAATTAGAGGGCTTCTGAGATCCTGTCTAGCTCTAAATCTATGGTCCTTGGTAGAATTAGAAGAGACCACAGGATGAATTTGATCCAGCCCCCTCATTATACACATTCTTACAGATTGTTAGAGTTGGAATGAGCCTTCTATACCAATGAAGTCCAATCTAAGAAACCGAAGCCCAAAGTCCAAAGTCACACAGCTGGTAAATAGCAAACCTGAACTCAGGTCCAGTTTGCCTTATTGTTGGTCCAGTGATCTTTCCATTATACCATGCTGGTATAATGGAATAATTATTAATTAAATAATTAAACATGCTGACTCTTTAATCTCTTTATTCTCCATATACACATACCCTTAGCTCTTAGGGATAGAGGGCAGAATAAGGCAAGGGCAAAGGATGAAATCCCCCAACCACCAACTTATTCTTCATGACCCCATTTGGGGTTTCCTTGGCAAAGACACTGGAGTGGTTTGCAGTTCTTTCTCCAACTCATTTTACAGATGAGGAAACTGAGGCAAATACGATTAAGCAACTTGCCCAGACTCACACAGCTAGAAAGTATGTGAGGGCAGATTTGAACTCATGAAGATGAGTCTTCTTGACTTCTGGCCCATTGGTCTATCTACTACGTCACCCAGCCGCCCAACTTAGAGCTTGCTATTTTAACTATTTTTGCTAACTTGGCACTAAGCTCTATTGTTTCTATTCTGCTGAAAGTATTGCTAGCACCCCCTTTGGGACCCTGAAGTGAAGTCCTAGATGCACCAAATTAATTATGGCTCCAACCATATGTACCTTCCATGTTTAAAAAAATATACATGACAAAGGAGGATGAGGAAAACCAAGATTTCACAACACACTAAGAATATCTTAACCACATCCAAGGGCCCTGAGTCCCTGGCTGTGAAATACCTCATAAGGTCCTGGAAGTATTTCTATAGAGGAGCCAAAACGAGAGACTGGAGTTCAATGGTAGGTAAAAGAAATGGGAGACAGAGAAGAGAAAACACAGAGGGGATGCAATAGCTGTTTTTATGGGCTGCTGAGTAGAAGAGGAATTAGTTTCATTCTGCCTGGCCCCAGCAGGCACAGTAAGAAGCAATGGGAACAGCAATTGCAGAAGGGAAGATTTAGCCTTCATGCATGGAAAAGATTCCTAATAATCAGATTCTAAAAGTGAAAAGGAACAGCCTTAGGAGCTGATGAGTTCTCCAGCATTGGACATCTTCAAAGGGAGATTGAATGAGCATGTGTTGAGTTCGCTTCACGGGCTTCCAGATCATTGGAAGAGATGCCCTCCAACCCTGAGATTCTGTGATTTTGTAATACCTATTTATCTTCTAATACCCATCTACAGACATCTGGGTGGCATGGTGGCAAGAGGATGGACCTGGAGTCACAGAGACCTGAGTTCAAGTCAGGGCTTAGACATTTACTAGCTGTGGCCCTAGGCAAGCCCTTTAGCTTCACTGGGCCTCGTTTTCTCTTTTGCAACATAGGTATAATAGCACCCACCTCTCACAGTTATCTCAAGGATAACATGAAACAACTCTGTAAAGTGCTTTGCAAATCTGTGTAAATGTCAGCTAGCTGTGCTCCAATTCTCTTTATGCTGTCCTAGCATCCTCCGAATAGGATAACACATAGAACGAATGGATGAGAGAAGAAGAAATGTTTAGTGTCTCGTACATAGCAAGCATTTAATAAATACTTGTTTACTGATTATCCCCATTTCTAAGTGTTATGTCCTAGCAAGTCAAGTCAAGAGACATTTATTAAGTATTTACCATGTGCCAGGCGCTTATAAGTTATTGTCCTCCTTTCATGTCCAAGTCAAATATATATGCCAAAAGGCACAAAGTAATCCATTTTCATTGGTAATAAATGATGTCTTTCTTTTCCTCTAAGTTATCATCAGGGCTATTTGGCATCAAATCCATTCAGACAAGCCACACCATATTGGTCACCTTGCTGCTACTGCTACTGCTGCTGCTGCTGCTGTTTGACCTTCATTCTTGAAGCTACAATTTTGCTAAATACCTTGTAAGTATTTCAGACAAGTTGGAGGAGCCTTGTCTTATTGGAAAGACAGAAGAGAGTAGAGAACCCATACCCACTGGGGAAAGAAATGGGTAGCCTCAAGGCAGGGGAATTTGGAGAGACAGAGAGCCTGCAAGAAAACTAGAATGACACCACAGAGAAAGGCAGATGAGGCAGAGACAATCATCCTCGTAATCACCTGACATTTTATAGCTCTTTAAGGTTGGCAAAGTAAAATGCTTTACAAATTTTATCCAATTTGATCCTCAAAATGATCCTATGAGTCGAGTGTCATTACCATCCCCATTTTACATGAGTGTAAGATGAGAAAACCAAGTAGGCAGAGGTTAAGTAACTTGTCCATGGTCACACAACTGGTAAGTGTCTAAGACAGGATTCAAACTCAGGTCTTCCTGACTTCAAGGTCAGCACCCTATCTATACAGCTGGTATGTCAGAGGCTCATCTCTATTCCACCACACTACCTCATTTCTCATCCCAGCCACATATCAGAGAGGGAAAGTCAAGAAAGCCAGATTCTCTTGGTTTGGACTCGGGCATTGAAGGAGAAAGCCCTAACTGGCTGTGTAAAGGCAATGCTTCTGGGTGACTATTGTGACCTTTAAAAAGTTTGACAGAGATAGTTTCTGGGTAATTAATAATTTTATTAATAATGCTAGCATTTTGTTAATAAAAGAGATCAGTGGCACTCTCAAATGCCGAAGACCATTCATGGTGGTGAGTTCACAGTTTATATGCCCTTGGAAAAGTGAGTATTCCTGAGGATGGCAATCAATTCTGTCTGGTTAACAATTAATGAGAAAATGAATATTATAATGAGAAGTGGGCTCACTCCAATGAGGGGCTGAGAGAGTGACATCATGTCATTCTTGGACAAGGAATGTCTACACTGAGACCATTCCCAGCCTTGGCCAATCTAGGCAAAGGATCTACCTCCACCCAAACTTGCTTGAGTGGAACACAATGGGCAGGAATTCATCTTAGATAAGATGGTCTAGGAGAGGTCAATCTTTGGCCAAAGTCAGTCATGCCCTTCAAAGGCTGGGCTTTGAACAAGGAAATAAGACAGGGGAAAAGCCTGGTTATTAATTGGTTATTAATAATTTCTCTCACTACTGGACTAGGAGCCAGAAGAAGAGCCAGGGTCTAGCAAACCACTGTTTCAGCACAGTCTCTTAGCTCTGGCCTTGACCTTGCCATGACTTATCTCACCACTTTCATTCTCCCTCTGATGGGTTTGGGATCTGGGCCTCAGAAAGGAAAAACCCTGGACTTTCCCACATGGCCAAATCTCTGGCATTCGCCTGAGGCTATAATCCCATCAACTAGCCTTTCATTGTGGACCTCCCTATGGCCCCTGACCATTTCCCCTCCCCTCCAGATCTCCTTAGGCCCCTCCTCCCATCACCCCAAACTACTTGGCCACTCCTAGATCCCTCCCACAGGCTTTCTGTATAAAAGATCCATCTTGTCTCCATGAAGATGCTCAGATTCTTATAATCTAGCCACTGCTTACCCATGTTCAGACTCCTTAAGAGTCTGCCCAATATCTTGGATGATGGATGTTCTAATAAACCTTGTCTCTGACTGAAAGAAGGCTTAGGTCGAATTGTTGTGATATTGGAGTCCCAGCACCCCTGAACCCCCAAACCACATCACCTCCACAAAGAGGGCTCAGGTGGGATCTTGTCAAAAAATTAGAAAGAATGACCCCCCCAAAATTCCAATCCAAAAAATTATCTAAATTTGTATTCTTCCCACCATAAAGAGATTTAATTTCAAAACATAAACTTAAGCCAGTAGAGTATGTGGATATGAATAACTGAGTCAGTGCCAGAGGGCTGCTGCTAAATGTTTAACAACGATCTCTCTGGAAAAAAAAATGTTTGTAGCAACATGGCTTTAAGTTTAATCTGCATTATTAATCTTTTCATAAGTCTAGACAGTCAACAAAAGAATAAATCAGGCCCTGATTTGTAATGTTTGCCAATTTCTGAGGTACAAATGTTCACCCTGCAAATTTACCAATAAGATCTCATGCGCCTGTTAGAGCTGGTTCTGACATAACCCTGGTCGTGGTGTTATGGCTAAGGCGTGGACTTGTAGTCAGGAGAACCTGGCCTTACACCCCACCTTAGACATTTACCAGTTTTCTAGCCCTAGAAAAGTCCTTAATCTCTTAGTTCCTTGGTTTTTCCACCTATAATATAAAGAGGCTGCCAAGAAGGTCACTGACAAAAGAAGGGCTCCACAGACACCCAAAAATTGATGGCTGTGTGTTTGCTGTAACAAAGAGCTAGGGGGCAGCTAGGTAGTACAGTGGATAGAGCTCTGGAGTCAGGAGGACCTGAGCTCAAATCCAATCTCAGATATTTGATACTTACTAACTGTGTGACCCTGGGCAAGTCACTTAAACCCCATTGCCTCACCAGAACTAAACAAAACAAAATCAAAGAGCTAGCAACAAGGCAGATGCCCCTTGATTGGGGACATGGCTTCTCAAACTGGAACATAAATGGAAAAGAACATTATTGTGCTGTAAGAAGTGGGGAACATGATGAATTCAGAAAAGCACAGAAAGTCTTCAATGAACTGATATAAAGTAAAGAGAGAAGAGACAGGAACACAGGCAGCTTAGGGGAAGACTACCACAATGTAAAGAGGAAGGAAATGAGCATTACTAAGCATCTACTATGTGCTAAGCGATTTACAAATATTATCTCATTTGATCCTCACAACAACGCTGGGAGTTAGCGTTTTCATCCCCATTTTACAGACGAGGAAACAGAGGCAAACAGGGTTTTTCCCAGGGTTGCACAGCTAGTAAGTGTCTGAGGCTGAATTGCTCTGTGCATTATGGTGCCACCTGGCTGCCTCTATTATGAGATGTCTCCCGGCACCACTTTACAGAGGTGGAGGTCCACAGGTATGTAATATTGCATATAATTTCAACATTTTTCAATCTGTTAGTTTTGCTGATATGTTCTCTTCTTTTTTTTAAAGTTCTTTTTTATAAGAGGAGTTTCTCTCACAGTGGGGGTGGGGGGTGGGGAGGATAGAGAAATGCAGGGGAAATGCAGAGGATGTAAAAACAAAAGATTTTAGCAAAACTCTATTTTTTTTTAAATGAAGGGATTGAACTAGATGTCTTCTAAGGTCCCTTCCAGCTCTCCAGCCCATGATCCTACGAAAAGCTTACATCCAGTGTGAGGAGTGACAGGATGAGTGATGAGCTCAGATTAATTGCAATGATCAACCCTGGTTCCCTCACTTTACACAAGAAGAAACATGCTCAGGAAGGTCAGGACCCACCCAAGATCACATGACTTTATTGTAAACATCAGAGGAGAGTTTTGAAGCCCAGGTCCTGCCTCCATTGTACCACACTGCCTCAAGTGACCCCCCCCCCCAAAAAAAATAAAGGTAAGTAATCAAACACCCATAATCAAATAAAAAGAGCTATCATTATTGAAATTGCTTAAACAAAAATCTGAAAGGTTATTTAGGTACTGTTTAACCACATGCAAATGATTCAACCCAACTATAAGCATCTATTTGAATTTTTATTGTCTTCTTCCTTTGAAAGAATGAAATGTCCATTGGGGACCCAATTCTTCAGAAGAAGCTCTATCTATTGTGCCTTAAATGGGGAGGTCAGTGATCCCAAATGAAAACCAAAGCACTTACTTTCTTAGCATTTAAATCCCTTCACAATCTAGTTCCAGCCTCCTTCTCCAGACTACTGATTTCTCACTTCTACATTCCAGTCAAATGGACCTTCTTTTTTTGCCATGTGTTCTCTGATCTATCTCCATTCCTTTCATTGGCTGTTCATGCTGCCAGAATGCAATCCCTCTTCTCCTCCACCTTCCAGATTCCTTAGCTTCCCTTCCAGCCTCAGTTCAGGTGTCCACTCCTATAGGAAGCCTTTCTCTTCACTGGCTTGTATTTACCTATGAGCGTGGATGCTGAATCCCTTAACCTCCAACTCCAACATCCTTGAAAGCAGGTGCGGTTTCTCATTTTCTTCATCAGGCACAGATCCTGGCAGGTAGGATGTATTTAATAAGGGCTTGCTGAATTGAGGCAAGGATCACTCCTGCCTTCAAGGGCCCTCAGAAAAGGGGTTTCCACAGTCTCTCCCAGAAGCTTGGCCAGGGTCAGAAAATGATGGTTGTTTATGTTGATCACTCCCATTTCCCAGAAGGGCATTGAGTCCAAGCCCTACTAGGAAAAGAAACCCCTTTACAACATATTTTACATGTGTTTGAAGACCTCTAGGGAAGAGGGAACCCACCACCTCCTGAGGGATAGCTCATACATCCTTTAGGAACCTAAACCAGGATATTGTCTCCAGTAATGATGCCATGTCTCCTAGAATTCAGGGACCAGGTCTTCTGTGTATGTACGTTTGTATCTCTGTGTATCAGAGAGAGAGAGACAGAGAGAGAAAGACAGAGATAGACTGACAGACAGATAAACAGACAGGTAGGTAGACAGACAGATAGGTAGACAGAGAGGTAGGTAGATAGATGGTAAGTAGATGGATAGACAGGTAGGTAGATGATAGAGAGATTGATTATAGGTAGAAAGACAGGTAGAAGGTTGATAGATAGACAGGTAAGTAGGTAGACATAAACAGACAGATGAGAGAAAGAGATAAACATGCAGATGAGGAGAGGGAGAGGGAGAGAGAGAGGGGGAGAGAGAGAGAGAAAGAGAGAGAGAGAGAGAGGGAGAGAGAGAGAGAGAGAGGGAGAGAGAGAGAGAGAGAGAGAGAGAGAGAGAGAGAGAGAGAGAGAGAGAGAGAGAGAGAAAAACAGAAAAGAGAGACAGAGGGACAGAGGGACAGGAGAGAGAGACAGACAGAGAGACAAAGAGACAGAGAAGAGAGACAGAGACATAAAGAGAGTGAGAGAGAGACAGGAGAGAAACAGAGACAAAGAGAGAGACAGAGAGACAGACAGAGATGGAGAGATAAAGAAAGTGAGAGAGAGAGACAGGAGAGAAACAGAGACAGAGAGACAGATAAGAGAAAAAGAGACAGACAGAGAGACAGGACAGAAACAGAAACAGAAACACACAGACAGAGATAAGAGATAAGAGACACAAGAAACAGAGATAGAGAGAGACAGGAGAGAGACAGAGAGATAAAAGAGTGAGAGAGAGAGAGAGAGAGAGAGAGAGAGAGAGAGAGAGAGAGGACAGAAACAGAGACAGAGAGACAGAGAGAGAGACAGGAGAGAGACAGAGAGGTAAAAGAGAGTAAGAGAGAGAGTGAGAGAGAGAGAGAGAGAGAGAGAGAGAGAGAGAGAGAGAGAAGGGGAGAGAAAGAGAGAGAGATAGTATGTGTCATCCAGGCCTGTGATATCCTCAGTGTCAGATGCATGCTCCCCTCATGGAAGCTGTCTGCACTGATGCAAATTGTAACTCTTCTCCAAATTCCCAGCACCATGGGATCCCTGAGAGGTTCAGTGATTTGCCCATGGTCACACAGCTCATATGAATCCAGGTCTTCCTGACCACAAGGCCAGCCCTCTATTCACTGATTCATATGTAGATATATAGATATATGTATGACACACACGCATATATGTAATTTGCCAATTTTTAAAATTTCTTCAAGCAATGGATGTTTAAGTATCTACATGTGTATATTCCTTACGATGTCTATCACACAGCAGATTCCTATAGATACACATATATGTGTGCAGATGTGTATACATACACATTTCTGGTCTTCTTGCATGTACAGTACATAAAAATTATAGCAGAATAGAATTAGGGACATTCTCCCAACTAGGTCAAAGCTGCAGGCTTGGTCTCTGGAAGGATCTCCTGAGAATTTCATGTCAAACTTTCCATACACAATGTAGTCCAGCCTGGTATGGCCTCCTTGTTGTTTTTTATATTTCATTTCCTATCTCTGTGACTTTGTATTAGCTGTTCCCCATACCCGGCATGCCCTCCCTCCCTCCCCTCCACCTCTTGGAATTCCTGGTTTCCTTCACAACTCAGCTCAGGCGCCATCTTTTACACAAGGTCTTTCCTGATCCCACCAGCCGCTGGTTTCCTCCCTTGAATTGACAACTAGGTGGCATACTGGATAGAGTGTTGGACTTGAAATCAGGAAGGTGTTCCCAGGTAAGTCACTTCACCTGTCCTTGCCTCAGTTTCCTCATATGTAAAATGGGGATAACAATAATAATAGCATCTGGCTTACAGCATGATTTTAAGGATTAAATGAAAAGCCATATGTTAAGTGCATATAACATAATATATTGTATAAATGCTATTATTATCATCATATTTTAACTATTCTATATCTCTGATAAAGGTACATGTTTTTGCTCCTGGAAGATATAAGCTACTTGAGGGCAAGACACTGCCTCACTTTCGTTTTTGTGTCCCTTGTGCTTAGCACAGTAATTTGGCACATATCAGGCACTTAGGGTCACAGATTTAGAGCTGGAAGGGACCTTCAAGGTCATCTAGTCCAAACCCCTAATTTTATATATAATAAAACCGAGGTGCAGAAGGGTGAAGGGATTATATCAATGCTTGTTGACTGAGTGATTGATTTGCCATAAATAATATTTAGAAGTTGACTAGTGGGATCTGTGTGCACCGAGTCACCCATAATCTTTTACCTGGTCCCCCAAAGGACCATGTACTTGTAAGATGGCCAGTCAAGGTTAGGAATTCAATTCAAGTCAATGAACAAAGCCAACTCTCCAGGCCATGGGGAAGAGAAATTCATCTCGGGACTAAAAAGAAATCCTTTTTCACTCATCTAAGGCCTGGAGGGACCTTTAGGGTTGAAGGCCATGGAGTTGTTCTTGAATAATGAAAAAAATAACGGTAGTCCTAGAAAAGAGGTACGGGGCATACCCTCCTCCCTCATGGGAAAGAGGTGGAGGTTGAATATGTTATACATCGTCACAATGTTTCAAATGGTTTTTGCTTGACTGTTTTCCCTTCTCATAAAGGAAAGGCTTAATGTTGGGGTCCAGAGGATAGGGAATTACAGAGATATGAAGACATCAAGTAAATGTTAAAGAAATTCCTCCAACAATAAATAAGGGTATCTTTAAAGCATCCTTGGAGCTTGAACATGAAAGCTGAAGTCAAAAACTTAAGCACCAAAATAATTAACTAACCAAAAAATGCCTCATGCAAGGCAGACATTCCCCACACCAAAGGTCAGCTAGCCAAGATCCACAGCCACTAATACAACAAGAATTTGGCTCATATCCCTCTCCCACCCTCAGTACCCTCATACAACCCAATCCCTAAGAATGTATGCATTTCAATTATCCAGAAAAAAAGGCACAAAAATTATGGCAAAATAGGACTAGGGGACATTCTCTCAAGTAGGCCAAAGCTACAGGCTTTAGAAGCATTTCTTGAGAATTTCATTTCAAACCTTGGGAAATGGATTGAGGGCAAGGCCCCAGGTTGAAGCTGATTTCAGTTTTTGTTTCCTCAGAACCCAACCAACCCCTCATATCCACCATACTGTTCAGCTGCTCTGCCATTTTTCTTATTGTTTTCAGGATACTTCTGGAATAAAGACCACATGGGACTCCCTGATCCCAACACACACACACACACACACACACACACACACACACACACACACACCCCCTACCACCACCACTACCACCAGTACCACCACCACAATCATCATCATTAGATCATAGATTTAAAACTGGAAGAGATGTCAGAAGTCATGTCATTCAACCTCCCCTCTTTTACATAGGAGGAAAATCCGTAGAGGTTAAGTTACTTGCCCAAGGTCACACAGGTGATAAGTGATTTGAACCCCGGTCCTCAGTCTCCAAATCCATGAGCCATCTTGCCAGGTCTTTCATGCATGCATGCACACACATACACACACACACATACACACACACACACACACACACACGTGTGCACACCCTCCTACCTGCCTCCATAAGTTGACACTGCTGACCGAAGACATGGGAAAAGGTCCCAGAAGCTGGAGCAGAGGTCACCAGCATAGACTCCATGGCTTTCTCCTCTGAGTCCTTGGAAGGGCTGTTGGTCGTCATGTAGCTGTATTGGGCACCCTTGCTGTGTCCTGCACATTCACAGGACATCACAGGCCCCAGATCAGCCCCCTGGCAGGTGTAAGGGGAGTCAAGGGCCCAAATGATGTGACGGATCAGCCCTCAGGAAAGCCTTCAGTTCAGTCCAGCCCAAACAAATATCTGAGCATCTCTTAAACCTGCTGCCCCCTCTCTTCCAGGATCTCAAACAATGCTACCCAACCAAGGGAAAACAAGAAGGAAAATAACCCAGGCAAGCCTTAGGTTAGCTGTAGGAGGGAAGAGGGAGGATTCTAAGTTTCCCCTAACAGGGGTCCTGTCTCCTCCAGAAGGGATGATGAGGACAGTATCCCTTTTGCCACGCCTCCAGCACAGCCCCCTGGCAGGCCCGGCTGGTTGGTGGCTGGTTGCCCCCGACTCACCCTGAGAGACTGGGAAGGGGTCCGGGTCTTTAGGGTTTGAAAGTTCAGCACTGGGACTGCTGAGGAGAGCTGCCCCCAGCTTCCTTCCTCCTGCTGCCTGTCCTGGTGAGGTGTGTGTTGGGGGCCGGAGGGAAGGTGGTCTTCTTGGCCCTGGAGGGAGCTCACCTCAAGGATCCGGGGTCCCCCACGCCCAAAATAGTGGCTGGCCCAGCCGATGCTGTGCGTGAGAGTCTGCCTCTGTCTGTCTCTGTCTCTCTGCCTGGCTGAATTCAGCAGCAGCAGCAGCAGCAATCCGCAGTAGGCATTAGACAGCCTCTTGGCTGGCAGCCTGGGCTAATCCTTCCCTACGAAATTGTGTTCTCACTCCCTCTCTACCCCTCCCCCCAGCCCAGCCAGGAGGAAGAGATGGAGGGAGGTGTTGTCAAATAAGGACTCCTCCGACCTCCTGCAGTTTACCCCCTTCTTCCCCACCTCCACCCCTTTTCCATGATGCAAAATGCTGTTACTTGGAGATGCTCAGCAAGAAAGCCCGGGGAAGTGCTAACTCAGCCTGGGCAGGCGGGCAGGCGGGCAGGCAGGCTGGCGGGCAGGCAGAGCTGGCTGCTGCTTTAACCTATTCATGACCAGAAATTCTAAGAGCCCGCCTGGCAGCAGAAAAAAAAGGTACCGCTCCAGCAGAGAGAGGCCCCTGATGATTCGGAAGCAGACAGGAGGGGTCGGTCCAGAGCTGCAGTGAATGCTGAGGTGTTTCAAGCCAAAGTCAGACTTCCTGGATAACTCCCCCTCCCCCACCCCTCCAGGTCAGCTTCTAGCTCCAAAGGGAACCTGGGAAGTTTCCCCACCTAGGGACCAAGAGGGGCTTTCCTCGAATCCTTCCAGCATCTGTTACTGCCACTGCAGGGAGTGTATATTGCCAGCCCATTTGCTGATTGCAAGGATGCTAAGTTTAGAGAGGCTACATCATCTGAGGCCAGTAAGTCAGTGGTGTTCTTGAGGAATTCAGAGGTTCCCCTTCATGGGCACCAAAAGAGAAAGGGAAAAGCTGCAAGTTAGTCCAAAGCAGCATCCCAAAGACCTATGTGTCATAGCTCTTTTGTAAAATGAGGGACGGGGATACGAACAGGTAGTTTTCAAATGAAGAAATGATGTATATCAACCAGCAAGCATATAAAAATGTTCCAAATCACTAACAAGAAAAACACACATTGAAACAACTGTGTGTTTCCACATTATACCCATCAGATTGGAAAAAATGACAAAAGAGGAAAATGACAATTGTTGGAGGGATTAAGGGAAGACAGGCACACCAACGCAATCACTTTTGGCAGAGGTGTAAATTGTTCCAACCATTCCATAACACACTTTGGAACTAGACCCTCCAAGTCAGTAAAATGTACATACCCTTTGACCTAGCAATACCACTACTGAGCAGGTACCTCAAAGAAGTCAAAGACAGAGGGAAAGGACCCCCAAGTTTAGAGCAGTTCTTTGTGCTGTGGCAAAGAATTGGAAACAAAATAGCTGTCCATCAGTTGGGAATGGCTGAACAAACTGTGAAACAGATAGACAGACAGACAGACAGACAGATAGATAAGTAGATAGATAAGATAGATAGATAGATAGATAGATAGATAGATAGATAGATAGATAGATAGATAGATAGATAGATAGATAGATAGACAGACAGATAGATAGATAAGTAGATAGGTAGGTAGGTAGGTAGGTAGGTAGGTAGGTAGACAGACAGATGTTCTGGAATATTGATGTCATTGTTGTTGTTCATCCTTCATTCTGGAAGAGGACCAGTGACATGATGAAGGTGATATCTTGACTCGCACATGAAGTGCATTTAAGTGAGGCAGAGCCTTCAGAGTCATCAGCCTCACTCTCTCCTCCAGAATCATCAGAATCCAGGGCAAGACAAAAGACAAGATGTAGCTCCTACAAAGACTTATAGGAACTGACACAGAGTGAAGTGAGCAGATCCAGGAGAATAATTCACACAATGACCACAATAAAGTGAAGGAAAATTCTGAAAGACTACAGGATTTTGCTCAATACAGGGAATAATCAGGACTTCAGAAGGCTGATAGTGAAGCATGTTGCCTACCTCTGACAGAGGTTATAGACTAAAATGCAAAATGATACATGTTTTCAGACGTGGCCAATATGTTGGTTTTATTTGGTTGATTTTACTTATTCATTATAAAGAAGAACTATTTGGAGCAGGGAAATCACTTAACCTCTCGAGCCTCAATTTCCTCATCTGTAAAATGGGAATGATAATAATAGCGTAATAGTAGTGTGTCCCAATAGAGATAATAAAAAAGAGCATCAGTAAAACATTTTTTAAAAATAAACAGAGATAAAAAATATCAGAAGGGGAAACAAACACATGATTTTATTCCTACAATGTTAATGAAATAAAAATTTTTTACATTAGATGTGATAGTTAATGCCTGTAATCATGGCTGCTGAGCAGTCTGAGCCTGGATCTCCTATGCTTGAGAATCTCTAGTTGCACTTGGCTAAGTCAATCTGATGTCCAAATCATATACTGAGCCACCAGGAGCGGGGAGGGAAGGTTGCTTGAGGAGGGAAGAACTGGCCTAGGTTGGAAACACAGCAATCATGGCATTGAACCTTGGAACAGCCCTAGTCCTTCCAGCCTGGTTACATGGGAAAGGTAGGGGGGCCAGGAAACTTAGTCTCACAATATAAAATAATACAACGAAATATAAAAACACTTTTTAAAAGGTACAAAATATAAGCTCAGGTTTCACCTGTAATATTCTTTATTGTTCTTCATATGTTGAAATGATCCTGTCTGCTGCTGATATTACATTTACAGTGACAAAGAAAATAAAAACGAAATAGAAGATTGGACAAGATGATGTCTGAGGTCCATCCCAGCTCTAAATCTATGATTCTCTAGGAATTGCCCTGGTTTAAGAAGCGAGTTGGCTGTTTTGTGGGCTTCCTATTTTAGAGGGCAAGAGATAAAATTACATCTGGTATTGGGGTCAGACAGTCTCTCTGATGGAAGCATTCGTTCCCTTTATTTGAGCTGCCTCTTTGCTGGGGCTGCTATCCAGGTCAGTGAGGTTTCAAAAATGAATCGTCTGGGGCAAGAAACGTGGCAGAGAACTATGGAAACAAAGAATTGGAAGGTCCCTCTGGGACAGTATCCTGGAATGGGAAGGGACCTAGCTTTGGAGTCAAGACCTGGATTCGTGTCTCAGCCCTGGGGCCTTCAGCAATCACCTCCCTCTCTTCACTTGTTTCCTCACCTACATAATGAGATGCTCAGACTCGCACCTAAATTGCCACCTCTGGCACATTCTATCTGTGTGACTCTGGGCAAGTCATTTAATCTTGTTGGGCCTCAGTTCCCTGATCTGTAAAATGAGGGTGTTGAACTAGATATCCTCTGAAGACTCTAGAACTAGGAACCTAAGCCACTTAAACTCCCTGGGTCTCAGTTTCTTTATCAATAAAATAAACAATTGAAGTAGGTGGCCTGTGAGGTCTCTTGTAATTCCAGATATCAGATCCTAAGAGGAGGAGGAGGAGGAGGAAGAAAAGTAGTAGTAGTAGCAGCAGCAGCAGTGGCTAGTATTTATATAATACTTTAAGGTTCACAAAGTGCTTTACAAATATCTCATTAGATCCTCACAACAACCTTGGGAGGTAGGTGCTATTATTATCCACATTTTACAGATAAGGACACTGAGGCAGAAAGCAGTTAAGTGATTTGCCCAGGGTCACACAGCTATTGTCTGAGGATAGATTTGAACTAGGGAGCACCAGTCTTCCTGACTCCAGACTCAGCACTCTATCCACTGCACTATTTAATTGCCCCAAATAGGTGCTTAATAAATGTTTATTGACTGAATGACTAGATAGCTTCAGAGACCCTTCCAGCTCCAGATTTATGGTCCTAAATCACTTAGGCTCCCTAGGTTTCAGTGTCTTCATTTGTTAAATGAGGATGATAATAACAGCTTTTACCTTACTGGGTTGTTGTGAGAATCAGAGAAGACAAGGTACATTAGGTGTTTTGCAAACCTTAAAGGGCTATATAACTCCAGCTGCTATTATTATGATCTTTTTCTCATTTTTTTCCAATGAAGTTCAAATGGAAATGGTCCTGGAACAAGTCTCTATCTTTCTACTAGCCTTGTATAGTTAATGTTTTATGGGCTATTACACAGGTAGATAAAATACTGCTTGCTGAATTTACAGTAGAAGTATTTGACTCTGAGCTTATTCCTCGAAAATTCTCTGAAAGCACCTCTAGCAGCATGCAGGACCACAGGGATGCCATGAACCTGCCCTTGTTTCCATGTGATCTCAGTCTCCTCTGCTACGTCTCTATGCTTTGAAAGATTTTCATTCCATGGAGCTTGGGAATCATGACTAATTGGGATGGCATCATCATCATCATTATCATCATCATCATCATCTTCATCATCATCATCATCTTCATCATCATCATCATCATCACCAACATAAATACTGCTATTATTATTGTTGAAATTATTCAGGGTTCAGAAAGCCTCCAGCCTCTTATTAATCCATCAACAAGCCTGTATTTAAGCACCTACTATGCACTAGGCTGTAGGGTACAAAGACAAAGAATGGAACAATCCCTGCCCTCAAGGAGCTTGCATACTAATGAGACAAGGAAGGAGGTAAATATATGTGGAATATATTAAAATTATTCATCACTAAAGCCCTCTGGTGTGATTATTATCAGCAAAGATGGGTTGGGACTGTTTCTAGTAGTCAAGTGGAAATAGGGGTTGTTAATCTAAGATCTCAGGGTTCCTCCTAATTCTCTGCCTTGTGTGATCACCCTCTGTGCCTCAAATGAGAAAAGATCTTCCCCCCTTTTTGAAGTGCCTTAAATTCCAAAGGTCCACCGACACTCCATATCTCCTCCTTCCCTTTCTCCCTGAAAGTTTCTTTTTCTGGGATCCCAAGACATTGCTGTGACATTCTCCATTACTCCAATGAATTTTTAAGGTCCCCAATATGAATATTCCTTCCAATAATGCAGCTGAGTGGCACAACGGATAGCCAGGAATCAGGAGGATGTAAGTTCAAATCTAGTTTTGGACTCCTACTGGTGGTGTGACCATGGGCAAGTCATTTAACCTTTATCTACCTCTGCTTCCTCATCTGTAAAATGGGGGTACTAATAGCATCCACCTCCCAGAATTATTATGAGGATCAAATGATATAATATTTGCAAAGTGCTTTGAGAACCTTAAAGTGTTATATAAATGCTAATTATTATTACTATTATTATTATTCATACCCCATCCATATCTGTTCTTCCTACATAACCCCTATCCATGCTTTCCTTTCCCTTTCCCATGCAGCTCTCACCCATGTCCTCTCTTGGCTTTCACCAACATCAAGAAACCGGGAAGTCATAAGAATAGCAGCTTCTATTTCTACAGCAATTTGCAATTTAACAAGCTTTTTCCTTTACAGGACTATGAGGTATATGGTTTAATCACAATCATTCCCATTTTGCAGATGAGGAGCTGAAACTCAGAGACATCAAGTGATTTTCCTATGATCACAGAGCTATCAAATTGTCAGTCGTTAATTGAGAGGGCAGGGATTGTTTCATTGTTATGTACCCATGCTTGTTATATAATAGGTCCTGAATAGGTAATTATTACATGAATGAATGAATGAATGAATGAATGAATGAATGAATGAATGAAACGGGATTTGAACTCAGGTTGACCTATCTTCCAGAGTTCAAATCTGGCTTCAGACACTTCCTAGCTGTGTGATCCTAGGCAAGTCACTTTACCCTATTTGCCTTAATTTCCTCATCTGTAAAAATGACCTGGAGAAAGAAATTGAAAACCACTCTAGTATCTTTGCCAAGAAAAACCCAAATGGGGTCACAGAGCACGACTGAACAACAGCATCTATATTTTATTGTAGTTTTGTTTATTTTGTCAAATATTTCCCAATTACATCTTAATCTGGTTCAGGCTACAGTGGGCAGTGTGGAGGGCTGCCTGTAGCCTGAGGGCTGCATGTTTGACACTTCTGCTAAGTTATATGACTCACAGGATATCAAAGAAGAATGGGATCGGTGTGGACTGCAGTTGTCAGAGGAGGGAGAACCTTGGATGGGATCTGGAAGCATGAGCAGAATATGGATAGACAAGACAGCACAGTGTGGCAGTAAGAGCACAGATTCTGGGTCAAAAGGTCTGGGTTTGGGGCCTGGCTCCACCATGTTTCTTATAATTGGAGTCAGAGATCTTCCCTGCAGTCCCGCCACACCTTGGCAGGGAAGATGCAGAGAAGAGTTTTGAAAGAGGTAAAGCCTGGGACAGCTAGGTGGCACAGTGGATAGAGCACTGGCCCTGGAGTCAGGAGGACCTGAGTTCAAATCTGACCTCAGACACTTAAGATCTGTGTGACCCTGGGCAAGTCACTTAACCCCATTGTCAAAAAAAAAGGTTAAAATCTCATGAATAATCAGATTCATGATCAAATATCATGAGAATCATGAGATTCAGAGAAAGAGAAAAATGGTGACCAGGACCAACCCTAAAAGCTTCCTGTACCAAGGAAAATTCACTAGGCCAGTGTGAGAAAATGGAGACAGTGCTGGCTCTGGAGTCAGAAGACATAGGTTCAGGTCCTGTCTCTGGCAGCTGTGTGACCTTGAAGGAGTCACTTAATCACTCTAGACCACCATTACCTCTCTAAAATGAGGGTATCGGACTAGATCCACTCTAGGGTCCTTTCCAAATCTAAAAGCCAGTCACTGGGGCCTCCTTGCTAGCTATCACACACATTCTATGTCTTGTCTTTGCAAGGGCTGTCTCCCATGCCTGAAAAGCAGTTGCTGCTCACTTGGACACCTCTGGCTTCCTTTAAAACTCAGCTTAAGAGCTATCTTCCAAGTGAAGCTTTCCTTGTTCCTTTCACCTAAATACTCCATTTTGTACATAATCACATATCTTTGTGTGTGTGTGTGTGTGTGTGTGTGTGTGAGAGAGAGAGAGAGAAAGAGAGAAAGAGAGAGAGAGAGATCTCCCCTTTATGACTGGAAGCTCCTTGAGGGCAGGGTTCAGTTCACACTCCTGTCTTTGTATCCCGTGACTAGCTCCTAGGCGGCTCTTCATAAATGCTCATTGATGGATCGCTATTCTCTAAACAGATTGAGCTGGATGGCCTCAGAGGTTCCGTGATTTTGAGCATAGGGCTGAGACTTGGAGCTCATGGGGTCTGGATTACAGAGGTGGGACTGAGTCAAGGATGTGACCATTATGGGATTCATTGCAGGTGAAATATATGAAGCCACTAGCCCTAGATCTGGGAGTTTTTAAAGTGGGGGGGGAGGGGGGATTAAGTATAGGTAGGGGTTGCACAGTTGAAAATGTTTTCACAGGTTCATGAATTTAAAGTTGGAAGACATAATTAATGCCATCAAGTCCAACCTCCTCATTTTACAGATAAGGAAACTGAGGCCCAAAGAGGGTAAGTGAATTTCCCAAAGGCTCACGGACAATAAGTTGCAGAACTGGAATTTGAACCCAGATTCTCTGGACTCTAAATCCCCGGCCCTTTTTAAAGTCTCACATTGCCTCTCCTGTGCCTCAAGCCTTTATGGCAGAGGCTAAAGAGCAAATCCAAGGATAATAATAGTTCACATCCATATTGCTTTACGGTTTGAAAAAACCTTTCTGTACACATAAAGTACTGCTCCTTTTGAAATGGGGCAATTGTATTTGTAGGAAGGGGCAGAAACATGCCTATTTTTAAGCAAACCTAACCTCTGAGAAAGTAGAACCTCAGTGTTTAGGAGGACCTCAGAGGACCTGTGGAAAAAAGCAATAAGCAAAGAAAAAATACTGAGAGAATCTGAGAGAAAATAGCTCCTCAGAGAAAAGGTACTTAATAAAGGCAAAGATGGCCAAAATGTGTGGTTTCTTTGAGATCGATAACTAGAAAATCCTTAAAAAGAGAACTTCTTAGTGACTATGGGACAAGTGCACATTGCCTTTCTGTGTTTTGTCTCATACAAAAGTGAATTTTATTTTCTCTAAGGTAATTCATATAAGGAGACCCTACCTTTGAGGAGGAGTAAGTCAATAACTGAAGAAAGCATAAGAAATAGAGAAAACAGAAGAAACCAAGTAAGAAGAGAACAGAGACAGAACATCTTAGAGTAGAGAAGGAAGAACAGAAGCCCAGATGACGAATGGCCCCACCAAGCAAGTGGCATGTGGACTTTGTCTTCCTGAGCCTTCCTGGCTCAGTGCTGTATCTGCTATGCCACCCAGCTACGTTGTTGGAAGGAATACTCACATTGGGGACCTTAAGGATCCATTGGAATATTGGAAGACATCATAGCAATGCCTTGGAGTCCCAGGAAAAGAAGCTTCCATGGAGAAAGAGAAGGAGCCGGCATGGAGTGGTAGACCATTGGAATTTAAGACATTTCACTAATGGGGGAAGGCCTTTCCTCAGTGGAGGCAGGGAGAGGGGAAGCAGAGGATTAGGAGGAACCCTGGGGTCTTAGATTACCGACCCCTGTTGCCACTTCTGAACCAGAAATAGTCCTAACCCAACTCTATTGTGTGTCCACACTATTTTATTTGATCCTCACAACAATTTTGTGAGGAGGTGCTATCATTATCCCCATTTTATAAATGATGGAACTGAATTAATGAGGGCTTGAACTAGAGTGCTGACCTTGAGAGTGTAGACAAGAAGATGGAAAAAAGAGATATTGTGGAGATAAAAATCAACAAGACTTGGAAACTGGCTATGTGGGGGGAGGGACACTCAAGTATCCAGGATGACTCTGAGGGCATAAACCTGGGTGACTAGAAGAATGGTAGTACCAGTGTCTTCCTTAAGTGGAGGGCATCCCCCTTAGCAGGACGTCACCCCTTACTTGGGCATTCCCCTTAAGCTGGAGTCTCCTTTGATGGGTATCTCCCTTAAGGACCCATCTCCCTTAATCAGCCATCTTCCTTGGGCAGGGCCCTCTCCTTTAGAGGGCTGCCACCCCCCTTAAATCTGGGGTCTCCTTTAAGGAGCAGAGGAGCCTCCTTGGTGTGTTATGTTGTAAGTGTTACCTCCAATAAGTGCCTATACTTGGGGAAAAAATGGTAGTATTCTCAACAGAAATAAGGAAGCTCAGAAGAGGAGTAGGAGGTAGGAGAGTGGAGGACCATTCTCTAAAGTAACTCTATAGACAGAGTAAGGAGCCAGGGTACGTGGTACAATGGAAAGAGTACTAGTTGACTGTGAGTCAAAATACCTGGCTTTAAGTTATGGCTCTGCTCCTAACTCTATGACCTTAGGTCACGTAGTCTCATCTCTAAAATGAAGGGGGTTGGACCAAATGACTTCCACCTGGCTTCTCACATGAAATCATCTTACTAATACAAATATTATTGTCTGCGTTTTACAGGTGGGAAAACCATTTCGGAAGCATTTAGTAACCTGCCCCTGGCCATACAGAGAGCCAGGATGGGATATGAAGCAGGTGTCACTTCATGTCACCGCCTGTGAATGGCTCCAAGTGGCCTTGCCCCACGTGTGGCTCAGCATGAAACCAGTGGTTTTGGTTGGTGCTGCCGAGTCATCCTGACGGCTCTTGATTTCTACCAGCCTTTGAATATTGCGATGAGTCATGGCTCCTTATTTGAGTACATTGTCCATTTTCTGAACACAAATAGCATTATGGAGTTCAACCCTCAGAGGTGGTAGCAGGTGAATGATTTAGATAAAGAGGACCTTAAAATGTTAACCCCTTCAGGACCCTGGTCATATCAGTGATGATTAGAAGCAGCATTTGTTGAACCCTGTATTCCAATCTCACTGGGCCTGTTTGAGGATGATGATGGTGATGGTGATGATGATGATGATGATGATGATGATGATGATGATGATGATGGTGATGGTGATGATGATGGTGATGATGATGGTGATGATGGTGATGATGTTGATGGCAATGATGGCAATGATGGCAATGATGGTGATGATGATGATGATGATGATGATGATGATGATGATGATGATAACTCACCCGGAATAGCCAGAGGCAGGAATATCCACCACCCTCAGGGACTCCCTTCCCCTCTCATCTATCTATCACTCCCCCACCTTACCCCATCCCCAATTGGGGGACTACTTAGAACCTACTCAGGACAGCCTCTCATCTCTTTTTTTGTGCTTTGCCCCCCTCCACTGGCCCCAGGCACCTCAGAACCCATATGCACTGCTTGACTACCCATGTGGCTTGAATGAAATGATAATCACCAACTTCATCGCTTCTGGTGAAATAGAGGGCCTCCAGGCCTTAACATCTGCCCTACTTTTGTCCTTCAGACTCCTTCTGATTCATGTGACTGATGTAGCCTAGAGCCTCTATGCTTTGTCATCTAGGCCAATAGGTGGGAACAATGAAGACACTGTTAGACTTGGAGTCAGGAGGACCGAAGGACAAATCCTGCCTCAGGCATTTACCAGCTGTGTGACCCTGGGTAAGTTAACCTCTGTTTGCCTCAATTTCTTCATCTGAAAAATGGAGATAATAATACCTACCTCCCAAGGTAGATAAAATGAGGTGATAATATAAAGCACTTCACAAAATGTAAAGTGTTACATAAATATTAACTATTATTGTTGTTGTTATTGTCACCATCAGCCCCACTGCTGCCCTCTTAGGACTTTGGGGTCCTCCCATCCACTCTGCAGATGAATTTTCTTTCATGTGATCCTGACCCTCTCCTCCTCCTCCTCCTCCTCCTCCTCTCCCAGTTAGTCTGATCTCCATAAAAGCAAACATCATTTCACTTTTCTCATCGTATCTCCAGAACTTAACATAGCATTGGGCACATGGTAAATAGTTCATAAATGATTTTCCATTCATTTAGTCATAACAACCATTATCATTTCTATAAACTTTCAATGTTTGAAAAGTGTTTTCCTGAGATTCTCTCATCTGATACACACCCACAGAGTAGGCATTGGATATTACAGGTCTAAGGGTAGAGCCTGATTGAGCAAATTAATCAAGTCACCCCCATTTAAATTAAGTGATCCTTAACAGGTGAGAGTATGTCTCAGATCAATCAAAGAGTTTGTACTATGCGCAAAAGCCCTTATCGGTCACTCCAAGGGAGTCTGTGTGATCCCAGGTTGAGATCTCATCTCCCCAAGCACTTTTATAAGATTTTGAGTTCTAAATTTCCCCTCTTCCTCTCCTTCCCTGCCCCCCCAAGACAGCACGCAATCTGATATATGCTATACATGTATAATCATATCAAATATATTTCCATATTAGTCATATTATAAAGAAGAATCAGAACCAAAGGAAATAACCAAGAGAAAGAAAGAAGAGAGAGAAAGCAAATAGTATGCTTTGATCTGCATTCAGACTCCATAGTTCTTTCTCTGGATGTGGAAAGCATTTTCCATTATGAGTTTTTGGAATTGTCTTAGATCATTGCATTGCTGAGAGGAGTTAAGTCTATCAAAGTTGGTCATTGCACAATGTTGCTATTACTGTGTACAATGTTCTCCTGGTTCTGCTTACTTCACTCAGCATCAGTTCATGTAAGTCGTTCCAGGTTTTTCTGAAATCTGCCTGCTCATCATTTCTTATAGCACAATAGTATTCCATTACATTCATATACCACAACTTGTTCAGCCATTCCCCAATTGATGGGCATCCCCTCAACTTCCAATTCTCGGCCACCACAAAAAGAGCTGCTATAAATATTTTTGTGCATGTGGGTCCTTTTCCCTTTGTTATGATCTCCTTGGGTTACAGACCTAGTAGTGGCATTGCTGGATCAAAGGATATGCACAGTTTTATCACTGGAAGTCTTCACATGAAAGCGGAATGACCATTTTCCCAGATGTTGTAGAGGAGATAATGAGACATATTGGAAGGGGGAAATAAACAGCCTCAGAAGGTCCCCTACACCTTTAAGTTTATATGGTCATCTGGAGCTCTCCATCTCCCCATCACAATCTCCCTTGCATTATACATATTGAATTTCCCTTAACAGAATGTAAGCTCCTTGAAGGGAGGAACTGTGTTGTTTATTACAGAATAGACATTTAATAAAGTTTCGTTGTTGAATTGAATTCTATTTTAATCAACTGCATAAGAACAAGATGGGGGAGATGTGGATAGGCAGCAGTTCTTCTGAAAAAAAAAATCTGAGAGTTTTAGTGGATTGCAAACTCCATTGACTCAGTGGTGTGATCTGGCCATCCCCCAAAGCAACAATCTTGGATTTCATAAAAGAAGCATGGCACTCTGAAACAAGGAAGTGACTATCATTGTGCTCTGTGTGGGACACATAGGGAATATTTTGTTCAGCTCAGAGATGGTACAGGGAGGACACTGACAAGCTAAAAGTGTCCAGAGGTGGGTGACCAGGGTGGTGAGGGGCCCTAAGCTCATATCACACGAGGATCAGTTGCAGAAAATGGAGATTTTTAGCCCTGAGAAGACTCAAGACTGACATGACACTTGCCTTCACTTATCTGAAAGGTTTCACATGGAAGAGAAAAAAAGTTTTATTCTGCTTGACACCAGAGGGTGGAACTAGAGTGCAGGGGTATGCTGAATCCAGCTCATAGAGGCTTATGAGAGCCAACAGTTAAATTTTCAGGGTGTGCATTTACACCTTGGGAATCAGCAAATGCTATATACATCTGGATTGTTTTCATGATTGTCTAGACTTGAGAAAGTGATGGAGAAAATCGTGCAGATGAAACTGAAAAGTGGTATCATCTGTGTGTTTTTTCAACACAGCCAGTTATGAAACAATCACCAGAAGCAATGGAAAGAAGTTACAAGAGATAGAGGTGAAAAGAGAATACCCTCCAACCATGGGGTAGAGGCACTGGTTATAGCTAGAATAAAGCACAGAGTCAGATGACGAGTATTATGTGGTATCTGGTATATATTCTCCTATGTATGTTGTTTTTGTTCATTCATTTCAGTCATGTCCAAATCTTAGTGACATCATTTGGAGTTTTCTTGGCAGAGATACTGGAACAGTCTGCCATTTCATTCTCCATCTTATTTTACAGATGAAGAAACTGACTTACCCAGGGTCACATAGCTAATAAGTATCTGAAGCCATATTTGAACTCAGGTCTTCCAGATTCCAGACTTCTGTCTATACTTTCTCTGATTTCCATTTTGCTATTGACTTATATAAATGAGTGGGGTTTTCTGGGGGTTTGTTTTGTTTTGTTTTGCTATTTGCTATGTGCATTTATTGTGAAACTGGCATTTGGTGGGAGTGGAGTCAAGCCTTGGATATAGAGCTTGGGGTACTCCTTTCCCATTAAGGAAAAGTGATCAGGAGTTCAGCCTGAGCTTGAAAATTGCTTCCCCTAGACTAATAATATTTATGGGAAGGGGTAGATCTAATTCTAGCCTAGTACCACCTCTCTCTGTGGAGAACAGAGTGTCAGCCAGCCTCTGGTCCCAACCCCCTACTTCCTCTTCAGGAAGGAATCAAAGTCTCCCTTGGAGAAGGTGGGGAGGGAGGAGACACTATAGATGTTTTCTGTTCTTGCTACATCAATAGCATCCCCATACAATACATTCATCTACAATCATATAGCACTTTAAGGTCTGCAAAATGCTTTACAATATTCTCTCACTGGATCCTCAAAACAACCCTGGGAGTAAATTCTATGATTATTATTCTCATTTTATAGATGAGGAAACTGAGTCAGTTAGAGGTTAAGTATTTGCCCAGGGTCATTCAGCTAGTAAGTATCTTAGGTAAGATTTGACCTCAGGTCTTTCTGACTCCTGGTTCAGAACTCAACTTGATGGCAGGAAAACACTTCCTAACAATCAGAGCAGTCCCAAAGTGAAATGGGCTACTTAGAGAGCAGGTGGGTTCTCCCCCTCCTTGGAGGTCTTCAAGAAAAGAGTGTTGGGGTGGTTATAGAAGGGATTCTAGCTCAAGTACAGATTAGACAATACAAACCTCTGAAATCCCTCCCCACTCTGGGCACAAGCTAACATCCCATGGGCTCCTCACGAGTACGGTATGAGGCTGGCTGAATCTAATTTTGATTTCTGGGTTGTATTTCAATCTGACAGCAATGAGGGAGTGATGGAGAGGTCCCTAAATGGAACAGAGCCCAAATATCTATCTAATGGGGGGGATGGGAGAGGTAGGATTAGTCAGGAAAGAGCTAACTCTCAAAGGGAAGAGGAACAAATTCATCAGCCTAATCAGAGAAATACAGTTTGCAGATGAACTAATTCACCCAAACACAGGGCTCATAAAAGCATTCGCTCAGATTTCATTAATTAGCCCGACGCACACAATGAAGGAGCAGACGGGTAAGTGGAACAGTCTAAGGACAATAATTTGCTCAAAAAAATCCCTTGGTGACTGCCAATTTATCATCTGAATAAGGAACTGTTGATTAATCAAAGATTGGAAATAAACGCTGCTGCTGGCTTCCAAGGCATGCACAAGTTCTCCAAGTGAATTTTTTTGTTTTAGTTTCATGCAAAGCGGGAATTTTAAGAATTATTATTATTGATAAGTTAATAATAACAGTAATCAGTCAGTCAACAAACATTTATTGAGCACCTACTATGTGTCAGGCACTGTGCTAAGCACAAACAAAAGAAAAAAGATAAAAGATAGTCCCTGTTCTCAAGGAGGTCACAGTCTAACGGAGAAGACCATAAGCAAACAATTGATTTTTCAGAAGAAACACAACAAAAAAGCTTAAAGTCAAGAAATGCTCAGCAAAATTCAATTCGATTCAACAAGCATTTGTTTAATTGAAGCTTAATGTGTTCAGGGACTCTCCCCTCTTCGTAACAGGCAGTGTAGTGTGATGGACAGAGAGCTAGATGACAGGTCGGATTGGTACAGTGGAAAGAACACTGGCCAAGCTTGATTCAAAGGGTCTTGAGTTCAGATCCTGCTTCTGATGCTTATTATTTATATGACCTTGGGCCAGTCATCCTCTCTGAGTTAGAATAAGTGGTCTCATCCAACTCAAGATCTCTTTATTGTTGTTCAGTCATTTTTCAGCTGTGTCCTACTCTCCATGACCCCATTTGGGGTTTTCTTGGCAAAGACACTGGGGCAGTTTGCCATTTTCTTTTCCCACCCAATTTACAGATGAGGAAACTGAGGCAAATATGGGGGGGGGGCTAAGTGACTTGCCCTGGGTCACACAGCTAGTAAGTATCTGAGTCCCAAGTTGATTTTGGGTCTTCCTGACCCCAGGCCCAGTGCTCTATCTACCATTCCACCAGCTGCGTTAGCACTTTCTTTGTTGTTTAAGATGAATTTCCTTCATTCACTCACTTATTCAGCAAGTACTCTATGGCCGTTTAGGTCCTGGGGAAGCAGGAAAGGCCTCTGGGAGGAGATGGCTCTTGAGCTATGTCTTGAAGAGAGACAGGGATGCCAAGAGGCGGAGGTGAAGGAAGGCTTTTCCAAAGTGCTGGCAGGTTTACAAAGTGCATTCCTCCCAACTACCCTGAGAGGGGGCTATTGCCAGGTTCATTCTCCCTGCTCTCCAGGTGAGGCTCTGGCAGAGTTAAAGTGTCTTGTCCAAGCTCACACAGGAAATTTCAAAACTGGTATTCTGACTCATCTTCTGAATCGACCAGTCCTTATATAGCCCAGGCAAAGATCACTCACCCCTAACCTCCACTCACATAGCAGGCCTTGTCACACCATAAAGAATACCCAGAGAAATTGTTATTTTGCCATTATATCAATAACCAGTTATTAAATTGGGATCCAGGCTTTTCTCCTTTTTTTTTCCTCATTAAGGCCCAGCTCTTGTTAAAGTTAGTCTTTGAAGGACATGACTGATTGATCAGATTAGTCCTAGCCTTCAAGGAACACACTGTCCAGTCTTGGGCAGGACCCCACCCAACTAGGAGACCAATCTTCTGCTTAGAATACAAACAGAATCTATTGCGGACTAGTTCTTACACCTGGTAAAGGAGCCCCTGTCCTTGTACCCCTCTATTAGAGTCCAGAGTGATCCAGCTCTTGGAGGAGAGTGGTATGAACAGATATCAATTCCCATCTCCAGATTTCTGGAGGCAGCTAAGTCTCACAATCAAGCCTCCTTCTCAGCAGAAGAAGCTGAAGACTTCCAGCTCACCTCATCATTAAATGTCCACCAATCAGGACTGATTTTCCCTCGTCAGCGGCACTCCCTTTTACAAAGATATTCAAGGCATTCGGTGTCTCCATTGGTTGTCTTTTGTTACTGAACAAAACCATTGACCATCAATTTGTTGATTGCTGGCCAGCCTAATTAATAAATTCATTATTATTAATTACCTAGAAACTCTGTCTCTTGGGGTTTTTTCATTTGTCACAGCACCCTCTCCAATGCATTACTTGAGAGAACTGCACAAAGTAAGAAGCTACTTTGTTTTGCTTTGGTTTGTTGGGGGAGGATGAGAAGAGAGGGGCAGAGGGAGAGAAGAGTTTGGATTCGGACATCTTGCATCTAAGTTGTCATTAGGCCACTCATGTGGAGACATCCCACGTGAAATACTAGATTAGAACTTTGGATGACACGGGGAAGGCATATAGAAATTTGGAAGTTATTAACATAGAGGCCAATCGATTGCACAGTGGAAGGCGATGTGACTGTCCAGGGAAGGGGCAGCTAGGTGGCGCAGTGGAAAAGCACAGGCCCTGAAGTCAGAAGGAACTAAGTTCAAATTCGGCCTCAGACCAAGCACTTGACATTTATTAGCTGTGTGACCCTGGGCAAGTCACTTAACCCCAATTGTGTAAAAATAAAAAAAAATAGGGAAAAAAAGACAGTCTGTCCAGGGAAAGAGTGAAGACAATTTTTTTGAGGGTAGGTAGAAAAAGGACAACTCAAAGAGAGAAAAGAAATGCTCATAGAGATCAGAGGAAATATAAGAATACAGGGATTCGAGTCCTAGCAATTAGAACTAGAAAGGCTGATAGACATCATCAAATCCAACCCTGTCATTTTACAGATAGGGAAACTGAGGCCGAAAAACTTTAAGTGACTTGTCAGACCTGTAGCAGAACCAGAACTGAACCTAAGCCTTTTGATTCCACCTTTAGTACTCTTTCCATTATAGTGGCCCAGGTAATTTGTTGAAAGCACTGAAACCTAGACAAAGGACTTCAGGGGTTACTGGGAAAACGGAGTGATTTCTATCACAAAGTCCCTGGATGGAGCAGAATGTTCTACCCCGTGATATGCCGCCACTTGACAAAAATACTTTTAAGTCACTAGAAAATCCCCTGGTACTTTTCAGCAGATGGCTTGCCTGACCCAGTTCTGGTTGGGGGAATCTTAAATGAGAATTCACTGGAGAAAGCATCAAACCTTTCAATTCCGGTGCACGTGTGCAGGCAGACCCTCAGGGCAAGTCCTGTAGCTGGGGCACAGCATCCCCTAACCCCCAAATCCCACCCCATCATAAGCTGTGGGATAAACAGCATGACAGAAGTTAAATTCTCCAGTCCTCCTGGTTACTTCCATTTGCGGTCCATGTCTGTGATTTAATCAGTGTGGAAACTCCCTCCACCAATGCAGATCAATGATTTGTGTGCATTTTCTAGACTCAGAGAATTGGCTGGACCACTGAGTGTCTAAGTTACTTGCCCAGGACAAGAAGAGGCAGTCTGGTCAGGGATGGATCTTGAATCCAACTGTTCCAGGCTTCCAGACCATCTTCCTCCCTTCTATGCCAAATGACTCTCCACCATTTTTTTCACCCAGCACAAGTTTCATAGAATGTGGTCTGCAGCGAGCCCCATAAAAATTGCCTTCAAATCAACATTTTAAAATAAACTCAGTTGATCAGGGGAAACTTCAGGACAAAGAAGCTCACCTGACATGGAGCCTATGGGTAGCTTCCTAATGTAATGCACTGTCCTTACTAACTGGGTGCCAAATTCAATTGTCTCTATGCAGCTGAAGTAATGAAAGTGGGCACCCTAGGACAAAGGCCTAGTTGGCCTACCCTAGTTTCTACTCTGCCCCTTAGTCACTTTTGAGTTGCCTAGAGGTGAGACAGTACAACATTGATGACAATGTTATTAAAGGTTCTATGTCATAGATATTCACTGCTACAAATCTGACTTGCTCTTCAACATTGTAGCTTTAGAGTTATCTGCTCTAATCTCCTCATTCTGCAGATTAGGAAACTGAGGCCCAGAAGTGTCAAGTGACTTATTCAATATCACACAGGCAGAGCCAAGATACTCTTCCCATTTCTACCCACCCCCTGTGCAGACTACACAATCATCTCTCAACTCTAAGAACTGGATGGGAAATGCCCTCCCACCTCTTTGACCCTGGAAATCAAACAAGATTTTCCTTCCAGGTCCTGACCAAGATTCAAATCCAGATTGGTATCTTTCACCAAACACATTCAAAGGAAAATGTCTTCTTGAAAGGAAGGAAATTAGGGATGCCAATCCTGGAGAAGAGCTGGGAATGATAGCCATCTGGGGTGGAGGAAAGAGCATTGGAACCGAAGTTAGAAGATCTGAGTTCAAATGCTGGATCTGCCACTTCCTACTTAGAGGAATCCATGGCGGGTGTCTGAGCTAAAGTCAGATGAATCAGACCAGGCAGCCCAGGGTGTGCTTTCTTCTCTTTACTTCTTGGCTGAAGTTCTGAAAGACATTTTCTCACTTATCTCCTTCCAATCCATCCTGCCCACGGCTGCCAGATTAATCTTCCTAAAACACCACTTTCATCATCCCCCTCTCAGGTTGGCTTCTGATGCCAAACCCAAGCTTAGCCAAGCATTTGAGGCCTCCATAATGGAGTCCCACCCTGGCTCTCCAAATATAACTATTCCCTTTTACATCATGCCTTCAGGTCTAGTCAGGTCAATCTACTCACTGTCCTCTACATGTCCTTAAAATGGGGAGGGAGAGCAGGGGAATCAGAGGACTTGAGTTCAAATATTGCCTCTTTCCTATATGAATGACCTTGGAGAAGCCAATTTGTCTATCTGGGCCTCAGTTTCTCATCTGTAAAATGAAGGGAGTGGCTTCTAAGGTCCCTTCCAGCTCTAAATATATGATCTGAGGTTTCAAAAAAAAAAAGAGGGGCTGTTATTTGAAAGATTATTTATACTTGTTCAACTTGATTTCAGAAAGGAAAATGAGGAGTCTGAGGTGAAGTTTGGCTCAATCTAAGTAAAAAATTACTAATAATTAAAGTTGACCAAAGAATGAATTGCCCAAGGAAGTAGTGAACTCCCCATTACTGGTGGTTCCCAAGCATAGGCTGAATGACCACATGTCATGAGTGCTGGAGAAGGAGTCCTTAGTCAAGTATGGACTAAAATCAATACTTTCTGAAGTCTCTCAACTCCAAGATTCTAAGCTTGGAGGCAGGGATTACAATTTACCTTTTCACCCAGGGAGTAAGTAGCAAAACGCACAGGGATCATCACTTTTAAAACTGGAGACAAATCGTGACTTGGCTTAAGGCTTGGCAGTGGTCTTCACTTTAAGACTGAACACATCTGGATCATCTAGATGTGAAATTTGGGGGTATGAGGCACAGAGGGATCATAGAATCTCACCCTGTTAGAACTGGAAGGGATCTGGGTGCTGCCTAATCCAACCCCATACCTGAACATCAATCCCCACTATAACATAACAGACAAGCGGTCATACAGCCTTTCTTGAAGACCTTCAGAAAGAGGGGAGGCCATCACCCCAAGAAGCAGCTCATCGCACCGTTGAACAACTCCTATTTTTAGGAAGTTTTCCCCTGACATAAATATTTGTAAAGCATTTAGCACAGTACCTTGTACATAGTAGGCACTTAATAAATGCTTGTACACACACACACACACACACACACACACTCACACACACACACTCACACACAAAGCTTAAACTTGCTTCTTTACAGCTTCCACCCACTGCTCCTCATTCCGCTTTCTTTGGCTAAGCAGAACAACTATAATCCTTCTTTCCTGTGGCAGTTTTTCAGATACTTGTAGACAGCTACTATGTTGCTTCCCTGTCTTCTCTTCTCTAGGCTCACTTTGATCCCCAACTGGTGCTCTGACATGGACTCAAGGCTCTTCAGCCCCCAACAGTCCTCCCTCACACACTCTCCCGTTTATCCATTGTCTTTCTTGAACTGCGGCACCCAGAAGTAAAGCCAGTACTTCAGGTATGGTCTGACCAGGCAGAGTATAGTAGGACTATTTCTCCTCTACTCCTGTAAGCTATGCCTCAATGACTTCTGACACTAAAAGGTAAATAACCACCCTGAATTTTTGCCTTAGATATATGTTAGATTTCCACCCAAATTATAAAGCTTACTTTGTAGTACACAAGACAGCCCAAATGGTAAATAATTCATTTGCTTGTTCCATTCTCCATCACTTTGATCTATAAAAGATAATTGCATTTCTTGCCACCATCAACAGATATATTCAGCAGTTTTAGTGGTGGTTTTGTAAAACATGACAAGCTAATTCACATATCACCTTATCACCAAGAATGTTTAAATATCATTGCGTCATGGCTAGAGTGTTGGAGTCAGGAAGAAGCAGGTTCATATCTTGCCTCTAATAGTTACTAGGTCACACTACATGTGACCACAGGTAAGTTACTTAACCTTTTTGAGTCTCAGTTTCCTCATCTGTAAACCAGGGATAATAATCCTTAGAGTACCCACCTCACAATATTGTTGTGAGGATCAAATGACGTATGTAAATTGATTTGCCAATGTCTAAGTGAGATATAAAATCTCATGGAAACAGAACTGGATAAAGCCTCCTTATTCAACAAAATCTTCTGGGAAGACTGGAAAGCAGGGTGGCAGAAATTAGGTGTAGATGAGCATTTCACACCATCTGTTACAACCAATTCCAAATAGATATAGAACCTAAATAAAAAGATTGTATCATAAACAAATTGCCAAAGGGAAGGATCTGTCCCAACCACAGATAGGGAGAGAGATGATTGTAAAAGATAAAACAGACAATTTTGATTATATAAAATTGTACTCACAGGCCAAGACTCCTAGAGAATGGCTACTACCCAGGGCCAAAAGGTACTTTACAAGTCTACACCATGAGCCTCCACCGGTGCCCTTATCTTTAACAGTCAGCCAGTGGATGCAATTAGCTCAAAGCAAAGGCATTTACTAGGCTGACGTACCAAGGACAGTGCCTATAAAACATTCCCCTATAAACCAATGGAATACTGTCCCATAAACAAACATAATGTCGGAGGGAAGCATGAGAACATATGAAGAGTACATAGGCACTGAGGAAAGCATGTAGGTAACATATGTGGCCAAGGCAACTCACAGCTTTGGTACTGCAAGGCCCCAGTGTCCTTCCTCTTCTCATGGTGTCTTTATACCACCCCCCTCCCCCATATCCCCTCTGGTTGCAGTATTTGCTGGCTAAGTTACAACTGTATTCTCTGGGTCTCCTTCTCTTCATAGCTCATTTCCCAACTTCTAAAGATAAATCTTTTTTTCAAAAAATGCAGGGCTCTCTTCTCTGCTGCCAAGGGCCATTCTCCTCAGAGCTGCCTCCAGTAGCCATCTAGACTCTCAGTTATGGACCACGTCTTGCCAGGTGCCACGCCTTCCACTGGAAAAGTAGCTTAGCTACAAAGTTTTATGCCTAATGGAGGTAGGGAAAGGAGACATCTTGTTGTATCTGTCCCTTTTCCCTCCCCTCCGCACAAATACACAATGTAAAGCTTTCACACACTCAAAATCAAGAATATTCGAATCAGAATGTAAACATGTAACTGAGGGAAAATGTGTAGCAAGATTATCTGATGAAGATCTGATGTCTTTCACCAGTCAGCCTACGGATGTTTAATAAGCACTTACTGTGTGCCAGGTACTGCACTGAACACTGGAGAGACAAAGAAAAACATGTCTAAGACTTCCAGGTTGAGCAACCAGATGAAGGACTAGATATTTCCTCTGATCCCCATGATCTCATAAACCTCTCCAATACAGAAATTACATGTCAAATATAAAGCAACTTCAGCTGTCTCCATGATCCAGGATACTCAGATTCCCCCCTAAAAAAGTTTAGGAAAAAAACCATAAGCAGAGGCTTACTAAACCTGAACTCACTCATCTCCCCTCCCCCACCTCCCATGCTACTTGCAGTGAGGTTGTACTAGCAGACCCTAGGACGTGACACAGGCATACAATAAAACTCACCCCTATGCCTTGGTCTTCCTTCCTCTTTCCAGTTCCATGGAGACCTGAGATCCAGACCACAGAAATCTGCTTTAAGCATGAGTGGCAGGACTGTAGCCCTTAAGGAGCAAAAATCCACCGGGGCCACAATACCATTGCACTAGCATTGCAAAGCTCTGAACTGCTGGTGTCGGAGTGGACAACCTCATAACACAACAGAGCCAGTGCTGGAGTAGACAACTCTTCAGCACCAGCACTGCAAAGCTCCAAACTCTAGACGACGGGCAAAATAACCAAGGAAAAGAAGGAGTGGGATAGGACACCAGGAAAAGACACTGTTTGTGTTGGCGTGGGGAGGGTGCAGCACTCCATTAGGCCTGAGGGAAAGAGCATAGCATACAGCAGGGGGCGGGGTGGTGGTTCTAACCACCCAAAAGTCACTTGTGGCAGAGAGCTACCCTGCTGAACCGCAAATTACCCAGTGTGGGAAATGGCTGAGATACTTTAAGATCTATCTCCCAAGGAAACTACAATCAGAGGGGAGGGACTCGGAAAGTGCGTGACATGGGAAAATAATGGATGAGGGCGGACTGAAATTACTAAAGATCTCAGGAAGAAGAAAATTCAAAGACCTTGAACATAAGCAGATAAATCAACAGTAACAACAGAAAGAAATATGGGCTCCAGATCTAGCAAATAAGTTCAGGCATTTATGAATAAATGCTGTAAAACAAAGGAAAATAATCCAACATTTTGTGAAACATAGGACCCTACAGAAACTGAAGCAACCATGAAACCACAACACTGTTCCTAAGTGGTTCAAAAGAGAAATGAGAAGTGTGAAAGCAGAATCTATGGGCTATGCCACAAAAATAATGGGCAGAATAGAAATAGTAGAGTCTGCATTGGCAATCCTCACAAAGAGAGAGAGAGAGAGAGAGAGAGAGAGAGGAGAGAGAGAGAGAGAGAGAGAGAGAACAATATACTGGGAATGCAAATACCCAAAGTGAAGGACAACCTAGAAGAAGAGAAACAAAAATAATAACCTTAAGAGAAAACATGCTCACTATGCAAGCAGAATGTACTGATCTTGAAACCAAGATATAGAGACAGCCTAAAGATGATAGTTCTCCCTGAAGAACATGATAGGACAAAAACCATGATGCAGGAGATGCTAGAAAAGAACTGCCCGAATTTCTGAACATAGAACATGAATTATCAATTAAAAAAAAAATCCACAGGTCATTTGAAAACAACGTCAAGGCTATGAACTCCAAGAAACATGGTGGTTTAATTTAACAATTCAGTTCAGAAACTGACCTCTGCAAGTGATCAGAAGAAAGACCTTCAAATACAAAGGAAACAGAACTACCTTTTTACAAATTAAAGTAAAGTAACTGAAGGAACATAATAGTGTATTTTATAGCAGGAGAGGGGAGGAAATCATAACTTTAAAAAAACAATATGAGAGGCAGATGGAGGAAAACATAAACCTCATATAACTTAAAATGTGAATAGATTAAATAATCCAATAAAATAAAAGAGTGACAGATTGGATAAGTGAACAAAATTCTACAAGCTGTTGCTTACAAGATGAACATTTATTAAACAAACACATACACAAAATAAAACTGAGAGGATGGGGAAATTTTTACTATGCTTCCAATAAATCAGAAAAGTAGGAGTTGCAATCATGTTCTCGGACAAAATAAAAACAAACATTCAAAAAATAAAAGGGGGTGAATAAGGGAACTACATTATGCTGAAAGGAACCACCAACAAACTAATATCAATAATAAATTTATAAGCTCCAAATGCCTTGGCATCCAAATTCATAAAGGAAACGTTGTCTAAGCTACAAGAAGACATAGACAGCAATGCAATAGTGACAGGAGACTTCAAATTCCTCTTTCCATTGTAGATAAACCTAATAGAAATATAAACAAAAGGGAAAATATGGAACTGAACAAATTGCTAGAGATTTAAAAGACTTGTTGCATCTCCTAAACGGTACAGCAAAAGAATATACTTATTCCCCAAGACTGCATGGAACTTTTACTGAAACTGACCACGTACTAGGGCACAGAGATGTTGCAAATAAATGTAAAAAGGCATAAATAGTTAATACATTCTTTACAGACCACAATGAAATAAAAATAGAAATTGGTTCTGGGACCACAAACAGAAGAAATAGACTAAGAGGAGACAATGATGAAACTCTAAATTGTGGGTTAAAGAACAAATTATAACTACTACTAATTATGTAAAATAAAATGATAATGATGGAACATCATACCAAAATTTCAAGAACACAACTAAAGCACTCCTTGGTGGGGGCAGGTTGGGGGGAGGCAGAGAAAGGGGGAAGGGTAATCACATCCTTATAAAAATATAATAAGAAAATAGAAAAAGAGAAGATTAATGAACTGACTATGCATCTTAAAAAATCGGAAAGCCAATAAATCAACTCATTAAAAATTAAAGGGGAAATAGATAAATTGGAAACAAAACCACCACAGAAATGATATCAAAAACTAAGAGCTGGTAGTTTGAAAAGACTAATAAAATTGATAGACCCTTAGCTAATATGATTAAAAAGAAGAAAGCAGGGCATCAAATTGATACAATAGCAAATGAGCAAAGAGAAATCATAGCAAAACCAAAAGAAATTAAAAGAATAATCAGAACATAGACACAGTAACATGTTAACAAAAGTGACAGCACAGAAGAAATGAAGGAATACTTCAAAAATATAAAATACCCAAACTATCAGAAAAATGTGTCCAAGATATTATATAGGGAATTAATACAAATATATAAGAGCAAAATCCATTTCCCCAATAGATAGATGGTCAAAGGAAATGAGCAGGTAGTTTTCAAAAGAAGAAATGCAAGCTATCAGCAACCACATTTTTAAAAATGCTCCAAATCGCTATTAATAAGAGAGATGGGGAGTCTACCTGCCAAGACAAACCCAGGAACTATAGGATCACAATTACAAAACACTTTTTATGCAAATAAATAATTGGAAAATATTAATTGCTCATGGACAGGCTGAGCCAATACAATAAAAATGACAATTCTACCTAAATTAACTTACTTATTCAGTACCGTACCAATCAAACTACCAAAAAATTATTTTATAGAGTTAGAAAAAAAAAATTTTAAATTCACCTGGAAAAACAAAGGTCAAGACTATCAAGGGAATCAATGGGAAAAAAGTGAAACAATGGGGTCTAGCATTACCAGATCTCAGACAACATTACAAAATTATAATCATCAAAACTACCTGGTACTGGACCAAGACAGAAAGTGGTAGATAAGTGGAATAGATTAGGTACACAATACACACTAGTAAATGACCATAGTAATCTAGAGTTTTGGTAAATGCAAAGACCCAAGCTTTGGAGACAAGAACTCGCTATTTGACAAAACCTGCTGGGAAAACTAAAAAAAAAGCAGTTTGGCAGAAACCAGTTATAGACCAATATCTCACACTATATACCAATATAAGGTCAAAATAGGTACATGACTTAGACATTAAGGGTGATACCAAATGCAAATTAGGGAAGCGTGGAATAGTTTACCTATCAGATCTATCTATAAGGGAAGAATTAATGACCAAAGAAGAGATAAAAAGCATTTCAGGACATAAAATGAATAATTTTGATTATACTAAATTTAAAAAAAAAATTGTACAAACAAAATCAATTCAGCCAAGATTAGAAAGAACACAGAAAACTGAAGGGGGGAGGGAATTTATAGCAAGTTTCTCTGATAAAAATCTTATTTCTCAAATACATAGAGAACTGAGTGAAATTTCTAGGACTACAAACCATTCTTTGGTTGATAAATAGTCAAAGGATATGAACAGGCAATTTTCAGATGAAGAAATCAAAGCTATCTATAGTCACATAAAAAAAAGTGCTCTAAATAACTATTGATTGGGAGAAATGCAAATATATAAACTCTGAGGTATCACTTCACACCTATCAGATTGACTAATATGACAGAAAAGGAAAATGACAAATGCTGGCGGGGATGTGGGAAAATTGGGACACTAATATACTGTTGGTGGAGTTGGGAACAGATCCAACCATTCTGGAGAGTAATTTGGAACTATGCCCAAAGGGCTATAAAACTGTACATAGCCTTTAACCCACCAAAACCACTACTTGTACTGCATCCTAAAAAGATTTTTAAAAAGAAAAAGGACATATATGTACAAAAATATTCATAGCAGCTCTTTTTGTGATGGCAAAAAATTGGAAATCAAGGGTATGCCAATCATTGGGGAACGGTTGAACAAGTTATGGTATATGATTGTAATAGCATACTATTGTGCTATAACTAATTATAAGCAGGATACTTTCATAGAAACTTGGAAAGACTTACATCAACTGATGCAAAGTGAAGTGAGCAGAATTAGGAAAACATTGTACATACTAACAGCAATATCGTAGGATGATCAACTTGGAATGGCTTAGCTATTCTTAGCAAAATAATGATCTAAAGACAATTCTGAAGGACTTTTGATGAAAAATGCTATCCACCTCCAGAGAAGTAACTGATGGAGTCTGAATGCAAATCAAAGTATACTTTTAAAAAAAAATTTATGGGGGGGAGGGGTTGTCAGCATTTTCTTTCACAACATGACTAATATGGAAATGTGTTTTTCATGATAGCATATGTACAACCTATATCAAATTGCTTTCCTTCTCAAAGAAGGGGGAGGGGAGAGAGAATTTGGAACTCAATTTTTTTAAATGTTAAAAATTGTTTTTACTCATAATTGGAAAAAATAAAATATTTTGAGAGAGAGAGATAAATGGATTTTGAAATAACTCTGGCATTCCACCTCATACATGTCAGATTGACAAAGAGGAGATGAGGGAAGTCGGGCACACTAATGCACTGTTGGTGGAGCTGTGAATTGGTTCAACCAATTGGAAAACAATTTGGAATTACACTAAAATAATCACTAAACTTGTCTTGCTCTTTTACTCAGTAATACCACTACTAGGCACATACAGCCAAAGAGGTCTAAGACTGAAAAAAAAAGGGGGCACATATGTACAAAAATATGTATAGTAGCATCTTTTGCTATAGCAAAGAACTGGATATAAAATGGGTGCTGATAAACTTGGGAATGGCTGAACAAATTACATTCTATGAATAGCATTATAATGGAATGTAATGAAATATTACTGTGCTATAAGAAATGACAAATATGACAGATTCAGAAAAACCCAGGAAGTCTTGTATGAAATGAGAAGAACTTAAAAAACAATTAACACAATGATTATAATAATCTAAAGGAAAATATCTTTGGAAAACTTAATAACTATGATCAATACAATAACCGACTTCAGATGCTGGATAGCAAAACAGATTGCCCTCCTCTTATCAGCAGAAAGGCAGTTAGGATCACAGATACAGTTCTAGAAAGGACTTCAGAGGCCATCTTATCCAACCTTCTCATTTTACAGATGGGGACACTGAGGCCCAGAGAGGTGAAGTTACTTGCCCAAGGTTACACAGCAAAGGTCTAAAGCCAGATTTAAACATAGGTCCTCTGATTCCAGAATGAGCGAACTTCTCACTGGACAACTCTGTCAGCATGGGATGGATTGGAGGTGTTGATTGAGTCATTCGTTTTCAGACATGGCCAATGTGTTGAATCATTCTTCTATAATTTGTTTATTATAAGGGAAGGGGCTTCTTTTGTGGAGAGAGGAAAGTTGTGACTCATGATTGTAATGCCAAAAAAAAAAACAGAAAAGAAAAGAAAGAGCAGCAGTAAAACATTTCTTAAAATACATAGGCAAGAAAAGGAAGCTCCAGAGAGTACACACACAAACCAGGCAATTTTGTTACTGTAGGATTAAATTTAATATAGACTTTAAAAAAAAACAAACAATGTATGGAATAGAAGTTCACAGTTTTGTGTGTAATCCTCTTTTCTGTCTTTCTTTGTTTAGTCAGTCAATGAATATTTTTAAAGAGCCTACTGTGTGTCAGACACTGTGCTAAGTACTAAGGATACAAAGAAAGACAAAAGACAGTTCTTATTCTCAAGGAAGGAAGGAAAGAAAGAAGGATTCTAGACCAGGACTGAGAGGATCTGGGGTTTGAATCTTGACTTTATCACTTGCTAACTGTACATACAAAGTACATAAAGAGTGAGTAGAAAGTAATCCATGAGGGGAACAAGACATTAGCAGCTGAAGGGCCAAAGAAGGTAGGATTTGAGCTGAATCTTGACAGAATCCAGGGAAACTAAAAGCTAGATATGAAGGAGCAGAGCACTCCAGGCTAATACAAAGGCACAGAGATGAAAGACAGCTTGTCGTATGTAGAAAACCAGAGACCACTTAGAGGGAACAGTATAAGTCAGGAACGATAGTTTGGAGCTAGGTTGTACAGGACTTTGAAGGCCTAAAAGGATTCTGTATTTTATCCTGGCTAGGGATGAGAGGGAGAAGCTTCTTAAGGGAAGTGACATATTCAGATCTACAGTTTAGCAGCTTTGTGAAAGATGGTTTGATAAGGGGGGAGACATGAGACGGGGAAACCAACCAGGGTCATAATAGTTTGAGGCAAGGCGGGCTGAAGGTCTTAGGTGGTGGCCCTGTGAGTGGAGAAAAGAGGATGGAGGCTAGAAATGTGGTGGGAGAAGAATCAGTTCACCTTGGCCACTGATAAGACATTCAGGGTGAGGGAGAAGAAAGAGTCAAGGAAGCCTCAGAGATTTTAAACCTGAGACGAGAGAGTCTGTAATGTCCTCAACAGAGATAGGGAAGTTCAGAAGAGGGGTGGATTTCAGGAAAAGGTAAGAAGTTGTGTTTTGGACCTATTAAGTTTGAGATAACTATGGGATATCCAGGGAAAGATGGGTGGGCCTGGAGCTCAAGAGAGAGATGAGGACTCTGCTTTTACCTCCTAAAAGTTGCCTTTCTTGATTTAGTTAGATATTAGTACTCTCTTCTGTCTCAGATTATCTTATCTTTTCTTTTCTTTTTGTTTGTTTTATTTTTTGGCTAGGCAATGGGGTTAAGTGACTTGCCCAGGGTCACACAGCTAGTAAGTGTTATGTGTCTGAGGCTGGATTTGAACTCAGGCCTCCTGAATCCAGGGCCAGTGCTCTGCTCACTGTACCACCTAGCTGCCCCATCTTTTATTTTCTGATCTATGTAATTACTGTGTTACCTTTGGAGAAGGTAAGATTCTTGAGGACAGGAAGAGATATTTTTTCCATTTTGTTTTTGGATCTCTAGCCCCTAGCATAATACTTTGCACACAGGAGATGCTTAATAAATGCTTGTTGAAGCTATGGTTAGGGGGTGAATTTTTAGCCAAATAAGGGATAGAGTTTATCACAAAGGATAAGAGAGATAATTTCAATTATATGAAGCTGAAAAGCTTTTGCATAAACAAAATTAATGCAACCAGGATAAGAAGAAAAGCCATCAACTGCAAAAAACCCCAACAACTTTGTATCAAATATATCTGATCAGAATTAACCAAATAATAACCAAAACACACAATAGGCAACTAATAGAAATATATAAGACCAAAATCCATTCTCCAATACATTGGTGGCAGGATATGAATAAACAGTTCTCAAAAGTTGTAAAGCATTAATAACCATGTGAAAAATTGTTCTATATCATTGATAATAAATGAAATGTAAATAAAAACAACACTTAGGTTTTGCTTTATACCTAGAAAATCGGCAAAGATTGAAAAAAGATGGAAATAGACAATGTTGCAAGGATTGTGGAAAGACAGGCACACAACTGCACTGTTGGTAAAACCGCAAATTGATTCAACCATTCTGGAAAGTAATTTGGAATTATTTTATGTAAAAAGTTACTAAAATGTCCATACCCCTTAACCCAGAGATTTTGCTGCTAGGAATATAATTCAATGAGATTATTGATTTAAAAAAAGAGTCTTATATACACCAAAAATATTTAAAGAAATATGTTTATGGTACCAAAGAACTTGAAAAAATAGATGACCATTAAATTGGCTAAATAAGTTATAATGCACGAATGCCCCTTGTCCTATAACCCAGCGCTCATCCTTGCCAGACCTTAGCCCTGTTTTCTCTGACCATCTACTCCTCCATTTTTACTCAAGGCTGTTGAATGGAATTTCGGGAAATCATACAACTGAAATGTTTGGTTATTGTAGGCAATCTTTTTATTCCTCCCTAATTGAACCTCACTCCCCTCAGAAACTGTATCAAACCTTCTCTTCTCTCCTCAAGCCTCCCATACTTTCCCTTTCTCCTCTAATCCCTATTCTCTCCACTGAGAACCTTGACTTTTACTTTGCTGAGAAAACAGACCATTTGACATGAGCCCTTCTCTTCATCTCAAAACCCATTAACATCACTGGCCATTCTCTCCTCCATGGGGGCTTTTCTCTTTGCCAAGGCCAACCCTTCTATATGTACCTTTGATCCTATCCTTTTCGGTCTTCTCTAGTAGATTGGAACATCAATCATCCTAGCTCTCTAATCTTCAACCTCATCCAGTCTACTGGATCATC